>NW_012107975.1:1070303-1072501 GCF_000951045.1 Mandrillus leucophaeus | reverse complement strand
TATTCCACATCATGGGCCAGAATGCTGAATATACTTAGAGGAACTCTGGACAAATTTCTTAGCCACTAAAAGTATAGCAAAACTAAAATTATACCAAAGACTTAATAATGCTTTGTTAAATAATGATATATTAATAAACAGTTAAAATCAATTCACCCTTTCAAATACCTATTGCTACTCTCACGATATGTGAGACAAATTGACGTGTCATTTTGTTTCATATATTTAAATTTTATTGTTTTATAATTTGAAATAAACTCATTGTCCTTTTTTATAGATCAAAGTATTTTTTTTAAATTATGTAGATGCATTAATGGACAATCCTCACCATTTCTCCTCTACTTCTATCTGTCAGACTCTTATATTTCCCAAATAGTTCTAAAGTTAAAATTATATGAATGCATATGAGATCTGCACAATTTGGGGAACGTACTCAGTTTAGTTTTTGTTTCACTGTTCTATATTCTTGAGAATTATTTTCAAAAAGCATCATTAAAATTATTATCTGTGAAATCTAAATCAGTTAGCATAGACATTTGATGATGGTGATTAGAATCCAAACACTAAACAATCAAAAAATCATATCCTATTTATTGTATTTCTATTGTACCAATATCATTTGATAATCAAGACTGAGATATTCTAAATTAAAATAATTAGCATTAATTCACTCACCCTCAAATAGCCCTTTAAGGGATGCGTTCTATAAGGGACACACAATGTTTTTCTGCTTTCTCATTTTACTAGCAATGTATCTTCCATCAAAAATGAAAAATATAAAAAAAACTCACTGCTTTAAAAACAGACCATTTCCTTCCATGTACATGATAGAACCAAGCAATTGTAAATATAAGAGAATATGCAGTTTTCAGAGAAAAAATACATAAAGAAATATCAGGAGATTAAATTTCTATTTCCTGCTTCAGTTGTTTGCTAGGGTTGTTAATGGCAATGAGTTTCAAATGCGGTACTATGGAAGTGATTGCATTACATTTTAAAATAAGCATATATGTACTTTCCTTAAATGTTATATTTGAAGTGTGAATTCATATATTTTTATGGAGGTTAAGGGCTAAACCTTTTTTAAGGGCTGTGAACACACATAATAGCATGGTTATTCAAATATTTTCCTTGATCCAAAATTTATGATTCTAAAAATGTGTTTTGTGCCAACCTGTTTTGTCTTGATGAAATAAATTCCATATGTAAAGACCATTCTACATAGTTCATTACCTCTTCTAACTAATTTATAACCATAAGTTCTGTCATTCTTTGCTGCTTCTGGTTCTGTTTAATTTGACATTACCTGATTTAGAAAAATCCTAGGCAAAGGCTCTGGATCTGTTTTAAACTTAACTTTATCCTAACACAGGGCCAAGGGTGTGAATTCCAGGTGTAATATTCTGCATTTTACTTTTCACCCCTAAAGCCTGTAAAGGCTTTAACCTGTAAAAGCTTTAACCTGTAAAGTCGTCTACATCTCAATCTCCTCTATTAGACTAAAAAAATAAAAATAAAAATAAATAATGGAGTTACTTGTTCCTCCATCTTCTAACCTTTTATTTTCTCACTCTGTATTGTTACTGTTGTTAGTATCACCCACATTCACAAATTTAATTCTAATCTATATGTAGATAACTCTCAAATTCATAAATTTATCCTTGGGTGTTGGAGTTTCAGGCACGTATGCTACACTTCGTAATTGTTCTCTACTTTTAAGTGTCTCAAAATTTACTCAAATTCATGTCCAAAATCACAACCAAAACCAAACCTATGATCTTTTCTTCATTCAAACCAAGAAATTCTTGCATATTATTTCACTACATCCTATAGAAGTGTTTAGCTTTTTATGTAGAATCCTAAATTGTAATAATACTTAAATGTTTGATATTTGATATGTGTCATTTCTATGAAAGTATAAACTTCATAGGGCAAGAAGCATATCAACGTCTGGTCAATATAATATTCTCTTTGTTTCGAATATGATATGCACTTGAAAATATTTGTTGAATGTTGAATTAAGTGATTCTTAAATACATATTTGACAAAGGGAAGATTGGAAAACAGTCCAAAGATTTTGTGACACATATGTCTTACAAAAAAAGAATTCTAATTATTTTTAGGTAATAAGTAAAACAATCTTACTTAAAAAAAGTATTAACCTTTTATCAAATAAATAATTCCACAATACAAATATT
>NW_012107975.1:1061896-1069883 GCF_000951045.1 Mandrillus leucophaeus | reverse complement strand
ACACACACACACACACACACACACCTGTTTTTACATATATAACAAATTTTACATTATACGTTTAAATATATAAACAAAAGCCCAGTTTTAAAACCTCTATTTATTAAGCAGCAGGCTGCACATTTTAAATAAATGAATATTTAACTTCTCTAAGAAGAAATCCATTAGATATTTAAGAATTTAGTTCAGTAAAATGGGGAACATATTTAGAAATGCAAAGGAAGTTTTGTTGCATTATTGTAACAAAATGCCAATTTTGTTTGAAAAACATAGCACTTTGGTTTAGTATTGCCATTTGACATATTCTGTTCATTTTCTTCTAATACATAGTGGGAAAAAAGAACCACACAAGATAATTTAAAAATGACATAATAATGCTTATATACATATATGGCTAATTTTCTTCTGTTTATCACTTACCAATGTATTTAATGAAACTGAATTCACAGAAAATCTTTGAGAACTTAGTAATTCATTTTTTAAAAGTTGCTGCTCCTTTAAAACAGTACTGAAAAACACTGCCTTACGGTGAAATTATATAGTATATCATCGTACCTTCTTTGGAATATTCCCAATTTGATTCTATATCTAGGGTCATCATTTCCATTCCTCTGAACTGGAAATTATTTTACTACAGATTTATTTAAAATATATTAGTTTCTTAGGCATATACATGTATACTACATTATGGCTATGGTTTCATATTATGTCAGCTTCTCTAATAGGTTTCCGGTGTTTTTGGTTTTGTGTTTAAATAATACTAGAGAAGAGTTGACTCAGGTCAATTCTCATTGTATCATGGTATTTGCATATCATATAGTTTTTCTAGGCTTAGAAGAAAATATTTATTATTATGCAGAAATTCCCTATTTTGTTAATTTATTCTCACTGAATAGGTATTTCAAAGAAAATTATATGCTAAGAAAATGTCTGAATTGCTAATTCACTGTTTTTGATGTGACTCACCTTTATGAATTCTAACATTTTACAAATAAACTATCACCTTGGCAAAATCATTGAGATATTAGTACCTTAAAAGATTTTCAATTTTATTGCATATATTTAAACAACTTAAAATAGTAAATTTTTAAGTGTATAATCCAGCATTTTAGAATCACATGTTCCTATAACATCAAAATACTGATCACAAATAATTCTCATTCACTGATTCAATCCTAACTTCAAAGGTATTGCTTTTAATCAAGCTTGATAAATGTAAACCCTGAAAATGATAAAATTAAATCTTAATAATGATTATATGTCTAATTCAAAAATAGCTACTGAGTTCTTATTATGTGGGAACCAATGTGCTAAATCCACAGATAAGTATTCTACCTTCAAAAAGTTTATAATTTAATAAATCAGGAATGACATGGGGTGGTATGAATAAGATTCATTTTGAGTCATGAAGTCAGCTGGGCTTTTGGGTTGGGTGGGGACTTGGAGAACTTTTCTGTCTAGCTAAAGGATTGTAAACACACCAATCAGCACTCTGTGTCTAGCTAAAAGTTTGTAAACGCACGAATCAGCAATCTGTAAAAATGCACCAGTCAGTGCTCTGTGTCTAGCTACAGGTTTGTAAATGCACCAATCAGCACTCTGTAAAAACGGAACAATCAGCACTCTGCAAAATGGACCAATCAGTGCTCTGTAAAATGGACCAATCAGCAGGATGTGGGTGGGGTCAAATACAGGAATAAAAGCTGGCCACCTGAGCCAGCAGCAGCAACCTGCTTGGGTCTTCTTGTGCCATGTGGAAGATATGTTCTTTGACTTTTCACAACAGATCTTGCTACTGCCACTCTTTGGTTCCATGCTACCTTTATAAGCTGTAACACTCCACCTGAGGGCCTGCGGCTTCATTCCTGAAGTTAGCAAGACCACAAACCCACCATTAGGAAGAAACTCCAGACACATCTGAAGGAACAAACTCTGGACACACCATCTTTAAGAGCTGTAACATTCACCATGAGGGTCTGTGGCTTCATTCTTGAAGTAAGCAAGACCAAGAACCCACTGGAAGGAATAAATTCCAGACACAGTATCAAGTAGAAAATACCAACTGTTCTCAGTTAAACATAGAAAATATGATAGCTTAAAGTCAGGAAGCAGATATTTTTATAATATAATTTAATATTTTATTCCTCTTTCTCTTTACCTAATCATCCTCAGTTTATACACTTGAATTTTGTCTAGATATTTGGATAATGTGTAAGGCAAAGAACTACATATCCCTGAATCACCTTTTGTGAATGAATTCTGGATAGAGTTGGCCAAAAGAGAAAGTTCTGTGAAATGTGAAAGTTTTAGGAAAAGTAGAGGACATTATTCTTGAAAGATTGTCATGGTCAGACCTTGTGATAGACAGAAGTGAGTCTCAGCTTGTCCCTTTCTCCTCTGTTCTACATCCAGCATGTCTCAACAACTACCAATTTGGCTGACAAACAGCAGTCTCTGAGTTACTCAGTTAAGGTCCATAAAAACAGTAGTTTTGTAGGTGAAATGACCGTTTGTCATAGATCTCTTTATCAGGTTTTATTTTGTAGTCTGTTTCACCAGCCAGATTGGCATATTGGATTTTCCGTAAATGATGACTTGTTCATCCATTCCACAGTTGCAGGTGGAAAGTGATTTTGCTCTGATCCTCTAACGTATCTCTCCCAGCCTTTAAACTCCTCAGCATCTCCTGAATTTGTGTTATCGAATTTCTATAATATGTCTTTCATTTCCAAAATACTTGTGGTGCCTAGGCATTCATGACAGTAAAGATATAACAATATCTATTGTTCATAGAGAACACACTATGTTGTATCTCAAAGGTAAACATTATATTAAACTTACCCTGTTGAATAGGCATTATCACCTTTATTATGTGGTTTTTTAAAAATAAGACTAACATAGCCAGAAAAATCAGGCAAGAGAAAGAAATAAAGGGCGTCCAAATTAGAAAGGAGGAAATCAAGTTACTGCTGTTTGCAGATGGCCTAATATTATATACAGAAAATCCCAAAGACTCCACCAAAAATTTATTAGAACTAAGAAACCCATTCAGTAAAGTTGACGGATACAAAATTGAGATACAAAAAATCAGTAATATTTCTAAATGCCAATAGCAAATTATCTGAAAACATCAAGAAAGCAGTGCCTTTTACAAGAACTACAAAAATTTAATATCTAGGAATAAATATAACAGAGCTGAAAGACTTTTACAGTGAAAACTATAAAACATTAATGAAAAAATTTAAGACACAAATGAAAGATATGTTTATAGATTTTTAAGAATGAATTTGTTAAACTATTCATACTACCCAAAGTAATTTACAGATTCAATACAATTTCTATCAAAATACCAATGACATTCTTCACAGCAATATTTTTTAAAACCCTAAAATTTATATGGAATCACAAAAGACCCTATATATGCAAAGTAATCTTGAGCAAGACCAATAAAACGTGAGGGATTATACTACCTGATGTCAAAACATAATACAATCATATTAAGAAAAAAGGCATGGAACTGTCATTAAAACAGACACATATACCAATGAAACAGAATAGAAATCCCAGAAATAAACCCACACATTTATAGACAACTTATTTTTGACAAAGGTACCAGTACATATAATGGATAAAAGATATCCTCTTCAATATATAGTGCTGGAAAACAACATCCACATGCAGAAGAATGAAACTAGATTCTCATGTCCCACTATATACCAAAATTAACTCAAAATTGATTAAGGACGTAAAGATCCTAAACAACAAAACCACTGGAAGAAAGCATATGGCAAAAGCTCCATGACATCAGTCTAGGTGAGGATTTTTTGGATAAAACCTCAAAAGCATGGGCAACAAAAGAAAATGTAGACAAAAATAGTATAAAATGCAAACCAAACTACAGTGAGATATCACTTTCATCCAGTCTGAATGGCTAAAATCAAAAAAATTAAAAGATAACAAATGCTGGTGGGAATGTAGAGACAACTCAGTCCTTATATATGCTGGTGGGAATGTAAATTAGTACAGCCATTATGGAAAACTGGTGGAAGTTCTTCAAAACAGTTCATATGATCCAGCAATCCTACTACTGAATATATATCCAAAGGAAATAAAATCAGTATGTTGAAGAGATGTCTGCACTCCTGTTAATTGCAGCACTATTCACAATAGCCAGAGTATGGTTAAATTAAATGTTCATCAGTGGACGAATGCAAAAAGAAAATGTGATATATATATAGACAATGGAATACTCTTCTGCCATAAAGGAGAATAAAAATTATGTGATTTTCAGCAACATAGAGGGACCTGGAGAACATTATGCTGACTGAAGTAAGCCACTGAAAGATAAATTCTACACGATCTCACTTATATGTCGAATGTAAAATGTTGTTCTCATAGAAGTAGAGTAGAATGGTGGCTGCAAGAGGATGGGGAGAGGAGAGGGACATGGTCCACAGCTACAAAGCTACAGTTAGATGGGGGAATAATTTCAGGTATTCTATTGCATGGTAGGATGACTAGAGTTAATAAAAACATATTGTGTATTTCAAAATAGCCTGAAGAGAGGTTTTTGAGTGTCCTCACAACAAAGACATGATAAATATTTAAGGTGATAGATATATTACTTACCTTGATTTGATCATTACACAATTTACATATGTGTCAAAACATCACATTGTGACTCATAAATATACACAATAATGATGTAACAATTATAAATAATATTTTTTTAAACTGGTTCTAAGTAAGGTTACACATTTTTCCAGACACAATGTAATCATAGGCCATAGTGTTGGAGTAGAAATCTGCTCATCTACAATAACGATTTTCTGTACAAATATTGGGGATGGCAAAAAGTAACCTAAGAGCCTGATACTTTATAACTGTGTGAGGTGGGTGAGCGCCTGACAAAACCTCCATCTAATGCAGAATAAAAATTGGCAGTCATTCTGTTAAAAAAAAAAAATTCAAACTCTCTCAAAATGCATTAAGCAGATTATCTCAACTAAACAGCAATTTCTACTCTATATTTAACTTGTCCAATATGCTCAAAAAATAGAATATAATATGTATTTCCTGAGATGCTTGCTCTTTCTAACATTTTGGTGGACAGCAGGCTCTTAGAGCTGTGCTGTAATCCTCACTAGAGCAGCATTTCCCACCAACAGATATTTAGAAAATGTTTTTACTCCAAGGACACTTGGGTCTTAAGTTACTGACCTTTGTCCCAATGCAGAATCAAAAGTGTTTCCATACCGTTGTCTCCTTGACTCATCTCAATTATAACAAAACAAAATAAATCTTTAAGACAGAAATGCACTTAGGATAGCTGATTTACTATTGTTCTGAGCTAACAAAAGTATTTTTCTTTCTTTCTAGCACATTTCCGATGTGTTAATAACAGAATAAATCTTCTGAAAACAAACAAATCTCTTTGGGAGCCACAGAAAAGCTCTTAAAAGAGTCATTTTGAGGTACCCAATTTCCTCTCTTCCACATTTGGATGTTCAGATATGTTTTGTAGAGAAAGACACTTAAAAGACTAGCTGTCAGACACCTTGTCTCCTTTTTGGGACACTTTTGTGAAAAACAAACCACTTAAATGTGCTGCCTAGTAGCTCGTTTTATATTATCTATCTTTCCCATTCCTTCTAAGATTCCAAATGTGTTCTAGTAGTCTCACATTTAGGAGAACATTTATATATAATGAAAGGAAATGATTTTGAAAAAAAAGAAAAAGCAATACAGTGTTTACCTCTTAAACTCTCAGAGAAAGAGACAAATATGTTTATCTCCATACTGCCTTCTCATTTGTATTGAATTTGTAGGTTACCCATTCTCACTTCCACACCATAACATTATCACTGCTCTGTGGACAACAAGCTTTTGGTGGTGAAAACCGAACTCCTCTTCTCCTGTCTGACCCTCTCCCTACCCCACGGCCACTCACACAGCACAGACTGTATTCAAATGCTTCCTTGTCCCAGACAGGGTTCTGGAGAAGCTTGGTTGTCCTGAACACTCAGTGGGCATGAAAGCTTTAGTTTCCCGTATTTTAAGGACCAGGAAATGTGTGGCTTCACAATAGTAAACGTTTTGGGCAGTAAACTCACCGTATTCCAGCCAAACACCAACAGTAAAATGGCACCCCACCCCTGCATCTGCCCCTCCCCTGATGCTCTCAGTGGTTTCAGCAAGGCCTAGCAAGGAATTCGTCTTCAAACCTGCTCCTGGACTGTGAAAACAGGAGGCAGGGTTCCAACACGCTAATGTCTGATGCTGGCTGGACTTTGCAGTGAGCCAATTTTCCTACAGAAGAATTAGTGGCGCTCTAATTCTTCCCCCAAGATGGTGTCAACCGAGTCCAGGAGCCTGCTGAAGCCCCATCACCACTCAACCGCCATGAGACTTAATGAGGCAGGCAAAGCAGGGTTAGTTACCACTCTGCTTCACCCCCAACACCCGTTCCTATCGTTAGAATCAGAAGGGAACAGAGTCTCCACACTCACATGGCATCCAGGAGGGAACAAGGTTGTAGAAGGCAGAACTGATTGGCACTCTCACCTTCTCCTTTCCCCATCCCTAGTGTCTGCCAGGCCTAACTGGGAACTGAGCCAGATTGAAGTGGTATAGCATTTTCAATTACTGAAAGAAAAGACAAGCCAACCATAAGCTCTGTATCAGGTGAAATCTATCAAGAATTAGAGGGAAACATAGACAAGCTTCAAGGAAAACAGTTTGTTGCTAGCAAACTGTTAAAAGGGAAACTGGGGCATAACGTTTTAAAGTTTATTTAAGCAAACAATAACTCGTGAACCAGAAATCTACAAACCAAAAGTTTGGGAGCTCCACTGAGGAAATGCAAAGAGAAGGCTTTTATAGGATGAACATAGAAGTCAAGAAAAGGAAGTATTTGATTAGCTATGGTTATACAGTTGTCTTATTTGGCCTGTGCTGTTGGAAAGTCCCTTGTTGTCTAATTACGTTTGTTGGCTGCTTCCAATTGTTTAAGCTTAAGTTCTGATATTCTTTAATATAGGTAGTTACAAGAAATAACTTGCAAATCAAGCAAGGTTAAAGTCACTTGTGTGACCTAATTGGCTTTGCCTTCTCAGGGATTCTTCAGATCTGGTCTTCACTGGAACTTTTTTTAAAGCTTTTATTTTAAGTTCAGGGGTACATGTGCAAGTTTGTTACATAGGTAAACTTGTCTCATGGGGGTTTGTTGTACTGATTATTTCATTATTCATAGTAAGCCTGATACTCATTAGTTATTTTTCCTGATCCTCTCCCTTCTCCCTCTCCCTTCTCCTACCCTCCATCCTTTGATAGCCCCCAGTGTGTGTTGTTCCCCTCTATGGGTCCCTGTGTTCTCATTATTTAGCTCTCACATATAAGTGAAAACATGTCATATTTGGTTTTCTGCTCCTGTGTGAACTTACTTTAACATAGCTTGTCTTAAAGAATAGGTGAAAGATTTCTCTTAACAGAGAGGAAATGATAGAAGAAGGCTTAGAACTTCAGAAAAGAAAAGAAGAATAAGATGGGTTAAAAAATGAAAGAACAACAAAATATCCTTCATCTCATGAGATTTTTTTATATCACATTTGACAGTTGAAGCAAAAATTATTACACCATCTAATGTGGCGTTCAGTGTAGGTAGAAGAAACACTTATGATAATTATACTTAAAACAGGAGAGTAAAACTAATGAAAATGAAAGCAATCTAGTCATGTGTTAAGGATTTGTTACCTAATGAATAAAGTAAGCTTGGTATTTTCCCTAGGGATTTTGTTTTAAATACATTTAATATTACTGGCATAATATCTGATGTCTAGATACTTTCTAAAGGCTTACAAAATATTTAAAATCTGAAAGAAACATTATTAATACAAAAATATACAATAATAAATATTGCAACATTAAAACAGTACCTTGCCTGAGCTCCTCAAAACTACCAAGATCATGAATGTCAAATAGGGGCTGA
>NW_012107975.1:1056089-1060771 GCF_000951045.1 Mandrillus leucophaeus | reverse complement strand
TAATGAATCAAGTAGCATTTTGTTATATATTCACAAGTATGAAGTATATTTATTACCTATGGCACAAACTGTGTTAAGAACATAAAAAATAGAAAAAATATATTAAATAGTTTTAAAGATATTGAAATTTTAATGAATATTAAATTTCAGGCATTTTATAGTACTAAGCATTAGATTAGTTTAGGATAGGCCTTGTATAGAATAGAAGTCATTGTCCTCAGCTCACTGACAAGATAATACATGTAGATCACCTAATAGCAATTATTAGGAATTTTAAGGAATTTTATAAAATAACTAAATATATAAAATTTTTCACTTCCAGGTTTTTTAAAAAATGATATCTCATTATAGGTATAATTTTGTTACTCACTTTATTCCCTCAATTAAAGAACTTAAGATCATTTATAATGTTATTTAAATGTAGTGACATTTAAATATTCTTCTTGATTCTGTTATGCTAAAAGTCAAGTTGGGAAGAGACTATATAATCAAAATGAATTTTGTTTAAAATCTGAACTTTGTTATGACACAGAATGCCAGTTTAAATTTGACAATCTCATGTGAATTGTCATGAAAATGAGACAGTAATCAACATTACCAAAATGAAATGAAAATATATTTTGGCACTCAAGCTAAAGTATATAAAATCTAGTATATGTAGGCCAATCAAATACAGATCCCTAAGAAGGAAGGAAAATACCTCATAGTGACAATTACTGTATTAATTTAAGAAAAGTGGCCACAGGCATAACTTCTGCAATTGAAACTTCAGTGAGAAATGACCAAGACCAAAAATAATAATTTTAATTGAAAAATAAGAATAACATATGGAATAGCAATTATTAAGCAAAATGAAAGCAAGTCAAAAAGGTAACTGAATTTTATTGAGTGGAAAATAAAATATTTTAAGAATCCAAGCTGATGTCAAAATGTTATTTATCACATAATTACATACTGCCATCTGTTTTAGCCCAGGGTTCTCCAGAGAAACAGAACCAATAGTATATGGACAGATACATCAGAGGAGATTTATTATTAGAACTGGCTCATGTGATTGTGAAGGAGGAGGAGTCCCACAATATGCTACCTACAAGTTGGATAACCAGGAAAGCAGTTGTGTATTTCAGTCTGAGTCCTAAGGCCTAAGAACCAGAGGAGCCAACAGTGTAATTCTCAGCCTAGGGCCAAAGGCCAGTCCTGGGGGTTGGAGAGGGCAGTGGTATCTGAGTCCAAGGCCAAATGCTGATCCTGGGTGCTTGGGAAGCACAGTGGTGTCAATCTCAGTCTAAAAGTCTGAGAATAAAGAATTCTGATGTCTGAGGGCAGGAAAAGATGATGTCCTAGCTAAAAACAGAGAGAGAGAAAGAGAGAATTTGCCCTTCCTCTGCTGTTTTGTGCTTTTTCAGATCCTAACAGATTGGATGATACTCAAACACATTGGTGAGTGTGATCTTCTCTACTCAATCTACCAATTAAATGTTAATCTTTACTAAAAACCCTCTCATGGACACATCTAAAAATAATTTTTTACCATCTATCTGGACATCCCTTAGACTAGTCAAGTTAACACATAAACTTACCCATCCCACCATCTATACTGATTGAGTAGAAAAGTCCAATATGCAGATTCCAATACCTTTTAACTTGAGTGCCAAAATATATTTTCTTTTCATTTTGGTAATGTTGATCACCGTCTCATTTTCATGAAAATTCACATGATTTTTTTTCACACGAATTTTGGCTTATGATTATAATATAGAAAGCCAAAAATAGTATCACTTCTACCCTCAGAGCTACAAATCCTTTAAACTGTCTGAAAATTCACAAGTTTTCTTAAATCTATAAGAGGGTTGAAGTCACAGAGCTAGGAATTATCTGAGCACTTATTTATCTGAAGCAGGTAACATTGGCCACTGGTTAAAATATTTCAGCTTAAAATATTAACCTATTGCCAAAGGCCATGCCTAGTAAGAAAATATAGAATCACTGGGAAGCACAGGCACAAAGGGCATTAGCATCCACTCATGGGCTCATTCACATGGACATAATGTGTGTTCATATAAAGATTGGAAGCAAGATGAAAGCATCGAGAAATATCCCTGATTGCCCAGGCCTGCAAGGATGGGACAGAAGCCACCGAACAAAAGTACAAGGAGCCCTGCCTGGATACTTGCTACTATTTCTCTTACGGTAGAAAAACCTTAAATCCCTTGTGGAAGAGCAACCAATCCTGGTACCCTTAGAATATTTCTGAAAACATATGGTTTCTGGGGGAAATTTAAGAAAAAAAAAATCTTTTTTCTAGGATAGAAGAAATAAGTCTTGGTGTAAACCTTCAGCTGAAGACAGAAGAGAATGTCTGTGATTAACTTGCCCACAAAACACAAAGACAGAGTAACTGTCTTAAGACCAAGGTTTCATCAAAACAAGAGAGAAAAAAATAGGAGGGGAAAAAAAAAAAAACAGTATCTAAGAACAGAGAGACAAGTCTAACATCTGTGTAGTTTGGAATGCTAAAAGAAGACAGAGAGAACAGGGGTAGTGAAATATTTGAAAAATTAGTGTCAATTTTTCCTCTGAATTAATGACAGACTCCTATTAAGAAACTCAGAAAATATCAAGCAGAATGTCAAAAACAAGCACAAATACACACACACACACACACACACACACAGAGACAGAGGGAGAGAGACAGAAAGAGAGAGAGAGAGAGAGAGAGAGAGAGAGATTATATTAAAATTGCCTTAAATGGAAGACAAAGAGAAAGACTTTATTGTGGCCAGACAAAAATATATTCATTACATACAGGTGAACAAATGGAAGAAATAAATTGGACTTTTGATCAGAAATTATCCAAACCAGAACAAGACAGAGTGACATTTTTAACACTATGAAGGAAAAAAAAAAAAAAAAAAACACCAGAAAACAAAACATAGCAAAATCACCAACCAATATCCTCTACCTGTATTAACCAGGGTTCTTCAGAGAAACAAAACTAGTAGGATATATGTAGAGATAAATGGAAAAAGATTTATTGTGAGGGATTGGCTTCTTGGGTATGAGATTAAAAAGTCCCACTATCTGCCGTCTACAAGCTGGGGGCATTAAAGATGGCGGTATATTTCTAGGCCAAGCCTAAAGGTCCAAGAATCAGGAGAGCTGATGTCCAAGGGCAGGAGAAGATGAATGTCCCAGCTGAAGCAAATTTGCCCTTTCTCCACCTCTTGTTCTGTTTGGGCCCTCAGTGAATTGGATGATGCCCATTCACATTGATAAGTGTAATTTTTCTACTCAGTGTACCAATTCAAATGCTAATATCTACCAGAAATACCTTCACAAATACACCCCCAAAATAATGTGTTACCAGCTACTTGGGTGTCCCTTAGCCCAGTCATGTTAACACTATATGTTAACCATCACAAGTTCATCTCATGTCATTTTGGCACCTATATGCATCTCCTTAAACCATACTTACTTTCCAAATATAAATAACAACGTGATCATAATTTGACCTAACTGGATACAACTATCCTGCATAGAACTGAAAATGCACTAATTCCCTCTTGTATCAGCCGGTTTGAATTCCCCTTGCCTTTAGCAAGACCCTCAGCTATCATGGTTCTTTACCTGGCAGGGTGGCACAAACTTTCATGCCTGAAGGGTCTGGGCCTTTAGTAGTCCTGCCTGGCTACTGTAGTTTTTCCTTGACTGTAATCACAGGGAATGGTAACATTAAAACACATCTTAAAGGATATCCTGTATTCGGGCATATTCTTCCTTACTTTCATTGTGGAGTAATAGTTTAATTAATGTTTGATAGTTAAGATTAATCACTCCAGTCAACACCATAACTCACTTCTTTTCCTGTTGATTCAGAGGCATGAGGATCCCAAAGTGGTCAGGTGGAAGTCTTAACCTCCAATTCAATCAAATCATTGTGTATCTCTTGGTAAAAGCATTCCTCCTGAAGCCTACTCTTAGGCCAATAGATCATAAAGTCATAAAAACAGGAAGCAAAAATTTTGCTTGTGGGTGAATAGGGGTGATAATGAGTAGTGCCACTGTCATTTTCACCACTTAATTCCTTATCTATTAATATGCTTAAAGAAACAAACAAGCGGGCCAGGGGCAGTGGCTCATGCCTGTAATCCCAGCACTTTGGGAGGCCGAGGCGGGCAGATCACAAGGTTAGAAGATCCAGACCATCCTAGCTAACATGGTAAAACCCTGTCTCTACTAAAAATACAAAAAATTAGCTGGGCGTGGTGGCGGGCGCCTGTAGTCCCAGCTACTTGAGAGGCTGAGGCAGGAGAACGGCGTGAAACCAGGAGGTGGAGCTTGCAGTGAGCCAAGATCGCACCACTGCACTCCAGCCTGGGTGACAGAGCGAGACTCCATCTCAAAAGAGAAAAAAAAAAAAAGAAACAAGCAAGTATAAAAGTAACAAAAAATAAATAAAACTGAAATTACTATTCTCAACACACATATATTTCAAGAATAAAGAGAAAATAAAGACTCTCTCAAGTAATCAAATATAGAGAAGAATCACTGACAATAGACCTAAAGCTCAATACATGTTAAAGAAAAGTCTTCAGGAAGAAGAAATATGATATAAATGAGACACAGGCATCTACAAAAGGAAATAAAAAGCTAGAAATGGAATAAAGGAAAATGTCAACTTT
>NW_012107975.1:1011391-1055494 GCF_000951045.1 Mandrillus leucophaeus | reverse complement strand
ATTGTGAGTTTATAATACACATAAATATTAAATGTATGACAAAGAATGGGAGGGAGAAAATGAGAGTAGACCGTTTTAAGTTTCTTAGACAAAAGAAAAGCACTAGAACCAATAATTGAACTTGGTAAGGTTGGAGGATACAAAATTAATATGTAAAAAATCAATTTTATATCTATGTGCTAATAATGAAGGATTGAATATTGAAAATTTTTTAAAATACCATTTACTGTAGCACCAAAAGTAGGAGTTAAAGTGTAAAGGTTTGGTATTGATTTTGTTTCTTAACAATTCCTAAAATGCAGGTACATCTTTGCCTCATTCTTTCTTGGGAATATGTTTATTTTGCTTTTAACATAAGGTATGGAATGGCTTTTTCTCACTTTTTGCTTAAGGAAGTAGAAAATTAAACTTTAACTGCTGAAAACAGAATAATCACACATTAGGGAATTGGGGATTTCAATGTTTCAGGTGTTTTAGAACAGCCTTAATAATCTGAAGTTTCACATGCTCATTTACATAACACACGAGTTCTAAGACTGTTGAGTTTCACTTATTCCACATACTGAACACTAACAGCAGCATGTGCATGTTTTTGAGATATCAGATGTATAATCTTGGAATGGTATTTGAAATACTGAATGCATTTAAATGAACTAAAATGATTCAAGAAGAGCATATTGCACTTACAACACTTATACTCTATGCTATGGGCTTCTAAAAAGAGGTGGGTGTGATGCTGTGAAGAAAAGCAATTCCATTCTCAGTAGGTTATCACAGTGTATTTTCAGAAGTTTCTAATTGAAGGCATGCTTCATTTGCCTTGGCTATAAAAAAAACCTACATTTGCTCATGATTATGTCTGTAAATGCCCTCATAAAATGTACTCTAGCAAACACACCCACACACTTGCATATGCACACACACACATGCATATACACACATTTTACAATTTACTTAGAAATGCTTTCGTGTAGATTACACTTCTTATTCCTTGTGTGGTTTATCTGAGATTACTAAGAGGATAGAAAAGTTAAATATTAATATAAACTAATTTAAATATACTGAACCGTATCAAAAATCCTGAATTCTGATTTATGAATTTAATTTATTAAAATAAAAATTTAATTTAAAAGGAAAATGTCAAAAAGAATTGCCTAAATTATGTACTCTATACCTTGATTTTTAAAAAATCAGTGATTCAATTTTTTAATGGTGTTAATTGCTTCATTTAGATTTTTTTGAAAACACTGATATGCCCCCCATACACAGGTATACACACATGCATACATACAAGAAAAGAGATAAAGTGTATTTGATATTGATGTTCAATATTTCTTTTCACCCTGTAACTTTCTATTCTCATTCTTTTCTTATAAAGGAATAAGAGGTGTATAATAACACAGTCATATTTTCAAGATAGTTGTATGGGATAATAATTACTGTTATAGAAGAATATAAGACTGCATTACAAATTGAATACTAGTAGAGCCTTTAGAAAAAAAGATCATCATGTCAATTGCTGGCATTCGGTGTCGTCTCTTCTAGCTCAAAGAAGCTAGAAAACACCAGCGAGTAAAATCCTTACCTCTATGAAGTCACTCTCATCCACATGAGCTGCAATTCTTAATAACCTCTGCCTAACAAACTCCACTTTCATGAATCCCACCCACTTTAAGATGCAAAAACTTATTTCAAAAATCAGAAGTTATCTCAGGCTTTGTTGCCATACAGACATATGCCAAAACCTTAGATATTCCATCTAATATGCTATGTGATATTGAACAAAGTACTTATCCCTGTGAGCCTCAGATTCATCAGGTGAAAACTACAAAGTCACTGAATGAAGTAGCAAAAAATAAGAGTAGAATTACTGGTCCACAATGACTCATAAATAGTGAACATAGTATTACCGTAAAATTACCACTTTTTAGAGAGAGAGAACTTTGTTAGAACATAGGTTTCCTCTGTGTGTTGCAAAATGTTATACTTTACAGATGATTACTCATGCCTTTCAAAATACAGAGGTGTCCAAAATCAAGTCCAAACAAGCCTTAAAACTTAATAACTGAAGGAAGTGAGATAGCTGAACATCTTTTAAACTCATCAAGACTAGAGGGAGAGCGGATGTACATCGCACACGAAGCAAAGTCAAAAGTGAAAATTTCACATTGAAACCTACAATGAGGGTGGTTTATATCAATTCTTAAATTATTCATTTATTTATTATTTCAATAACTGTGTATTATCTATTGTAGTTTTAGCACCATTCTTGACAGACTTAGAAGACACAGTGCTGAATATTCAAGGGGCCTATGCTCTTGTGAATTGCATGAATACAGATCTGCAGAAATAAATTATTTTGTTGAAATTATTTCATTTGTTAGTTTTTGAGTGTATGTGCCTGTCTAATAAATAAATAAATTTCAGATGGTTGTAAAAGAAAATAAGAGCTGGAAAGATGGTAAAATGAACAAAAGAGAAAGGAGATCATAAACACATCATACTTCATCATAGTTTGAATATAAAGATCAAGAAGAAAGTAGAATAGAACTGCCAACTGAGGTTTGTGTTTCATGCATTATTATACACATAGTTAATGCAAGAATATTTTCATTCATTCACATAATTAACATGTGTGCCATTAATGGCAATAGTAATTCAAGAGAAAAAAAAATAGAAGATTAGAGCCGCACAGTCCAATAAAATTGCTATTTGCTACATCTGGTTACTTAAATTTAAATTAAATAAAACTAAAAATTTAGTTTCTCAGTCATGCTAGCACATTTCAAGTGCTCAGTGTTGAAATTCTGCTAATGGGTGTCATATTGAACCACACAAACACATACTATTTCCACCTACGCAGAAATTTCTATTGGACAGTGCTGCTTGACAGTTTTGAGTTGCCAGGGATAATATTTTAAAGCGTTCTGAAACTCAGAATAAAAGGCTATGATTATTGATAAATAATGTAAAACAATAAATATGAGAAAACATCTAAAAGGTGAGTAACGAATTTCAGGCAGGAGGATTAAGTACAAAAGTCTACACGTTGCAACAGTCAGTAGGAAAAGGAAGAAATCATGAATGAGATGATATGAGAAAATACAAAATACTTTGAGAATGAAAAGAGAACAAAAGAAACAAGTTTGCTAAAGGATTAGACAGTCTGAAAAATAAACAACTAAATAATAAAACACTAATAGTTATTGGAGACTAACAATTCAGAAAAAAAAGTGACTACATTGGTGAATTAATAGCTCTAATATATTTGTGTCTGCAGTTGGAGTACTTTTCTTAAATGAGAGAAGTTGTAAATAAGAAAATTGGCCTGGACCTTAAAATATTTATTTGAATAGTAATATGTTTTAAATTATTTCAGTTCATAGTTCATAATGGGAAATGAAATGGGAGACACATAATTGAGCATGGTTCAGATTATATATTCAGCGGAAGATTGAAGATCCATGCCTGGGAAACAGTTAATCTTGTCACCTGAATATACCTATATCTTCTATATACATGTTACACACATGTATGCATATACAAATGCACACACATACATATAGAGGTTCCAAGTATAAGAAAATTAGACTACTTGGAGTCCCCAGTGTACCTCTGAGTAAGGAATAATATAGCATTACTATATATCACCTCAAAGTATCTTTCTGCACAACATTATTCTCTAAGAGAAGTTCACTACTAGTGCCAGGACTATACCATATAAAACAGCATTAAAAATGCCACTTTTGAGGTTGCTTATAAATTCTTGGGAACAAATGATTCCCTATTAAGCTACCGTTTAGCAAGAGCATTGATGAGACACCAAGTAACAAGCAGAATCACCAAAATTTATCTTGGATTATGAATATTTATCTTGGAAAAGAGTGGCTGTGCCCAGACTGTAACATCATAGAGGGTCTGGCCTTCCGGAAACCTGTGATTAACAGGCAAGCTGACTTAGAAATTGCAAAATTAGTTGTATGCAACCAGGTTTTTTAGAACAATTTTTTTAATGGTTTTCCCTAAAAACCATTCTAAAAAACACATCAGTAATTCTCACTGAACTGCAATTGCACTAAGGAAGTTTACCTGACCCTCTCCTCTTGTCATTGATAGTGTTGGTGGTGGTCTTCTACTGATGACTCCAGAGAGGAGGAAGAAGGGCATTATATATTTAGCCGCATCTAGAGTCCACATCATTCTAGCACTTAATGGCAGTGTCACCAAGTCTATCCTATCTTTCTAGCCTCTGCCAGACCAAACCAACAAAACTATAATGAGAATACTTGACTTTTTTTCTAACTGGAGTGTTAGGTAGATTTTAAGCATTTAGTACAGTGTGACAGAGAGAAAGGTTGTAACTCTTTATATTGAGACTCCCTGGTATTGTAGAAAGCAGACATCACCATATTACAATCATCTGGTTGAAGACAGGAGGTGCTCTGCATGAACCAACTACCTCTAACGATCCCAATCATTCTGACTAATGAGGATTCTTCAACTCCTTTTTCCTTTTGCCTGTACTCCTTTCAGTATTTTTCAGTCTGTTGCATTCACCCTGGCTCTCTGGAATGAATTTCTCTACAATGACGGTATAATTTTGCCTCTTGATTCTCTGAGCATCATGACCTGGAACAGAACTTCAAGCATAAGTAAATGAGGTTCAAACTGGCAGACTCCATGAGGGGAAGATGGGCTCTAGTCCTGTGATGGGGTAAATGGATTGTTCAACTCTAGTTGAGTCTTACCTCAGAAGAGCCAAGTCTGTGTTTCTTGTAGATTATGTAAGAAGTAAATGCAAACACTGATCTGCAAGACAGACTTTTTACCCCTTGTTACAACGTTAGACCTTTTCAGTAAATTTTAGAAGCTATTGACACATTTTTGCTTTTCTCTCTTGTAATACAGTACAAAAGAAATCATTTTAGCTACAAATGACTTTCTCTTTAGTATATAAATTTATGGTAGTGGTATAAGATTATGTAAACCATCCTCTTTCTCTGATGCAAATTGGGGAGCAACGCTGATAATGTGGTTCAAGTAAAATGTTTATGTAAGCAAATAATCATGACACACTGCATAGGCAGTCAAGAAAAGATAGCAAAGTTATTGAATAATCACCTAACAAACTTATATTTGTATTATATTTGATCGTTATATCAGAAATTTCACAGAGTTCTTGTAGTGGTAGGGGCATTAATTTTCAGAACTAAGTTTTCTGTGATAATTTCATTGGCTACACTGTGGCAGGTTGAAATATAAATACATCAAATGAAACCTGAAATCACATTTTTAAGTGGAAAACATTCCATTCGTTAAAGTTTGTCTTCAAAAAAGCCTACTAGTTGTGGGCTTAAACATCCATTGTTTCCTTTTTCTTTAATAATAGAGCACAAGATTTTTAGCTGAACACATAATTGTCTCAAATAAACAGTACAATTCCCCAGCTTCCCTTGCAGCTATTTAAACTCATGTTCATGGGTTATGGGAGTTGCGGGCAGAAGTTTCATGCTTATTTGTAATAAATAAATAAAGGTTCATACTTTTCTTTGGTCTGAACACATTCCTACTGAATGAAATATATGTGTGAGGAGTAGAACTAGAATTGCCATATCAGATTACGAAGAGCACTCTGAAGACTGCAAAGCAGTTAGAAGATACGTGCATCTGGACTGCAACTGCTGTACTAATGCTGCAGTGTGTAGTTTAGTACTGTTTTACATGAGATATTTTCTGTTACATGAGTCCCTGTCATTTGTGATTTTCTGTTAAGTACAGTAGCACCTAATTGTAAAAGTGCTGTAAGTTGTAATCACATCTTGACCAAGAACTTAAATATCACAAATAGTAAAGTGATACAAATGACAACATTTTGTCTCTGAAAAAATGTAACCTATTTTATGACACTTTAAAAAAGAAAAGATGGGAATTGTGAGTACCATGTAATGCACCTATAAGTGGTTAAACATTCATTTTTGAAAAATGTATTATTTTTCTATCAATTGCTCAATAAATACATGGTTTTATTGTTTATGCTATTTAGAATTTTGCTAAGCAATATAAGAGCAAGAGGTACAAAATATTTTGGGTTTTTGTTTTGTTTTGTTTTTGAGATGGAGTGTTGCTCTGTCTCCCAGGCTGAAGTGTAGTAGCACAATCTCGGCTCATTGCAACTTCTACCTCCTGGGTTCAAGCGATTCTCCTACCTCAGCCTCCCAACTAGCTGGGATTACAGGTACACCCTGCTATGCTCAGCTAATTTTTGTATTTTTGGTAGAGACGGACTTTTGTCATCTTGGCCAGGCAGGTCTCAAACTCCTGACCTTAGGTGATCTGCCTGCTTTGGTCTCCCAAAGTGCTGGGATTACAGGTGTGAGCCACCACACCCGGCCAATATTTTGGTTTTTAATAAGGTTACTCTGTCTTTGAACAGCAGCCTTGACTTCACCAGCTGTGTACTCCAAAGCTGTTTACTTTGCCTGTCTGAGCCTCAGTTTCCACAGAAGTAGGATGAAGATAGTAATAATACTTCACAAAGTTGTTGTTAAAGTTAAATGTGATATAAATTAAGAAGCTGTTAATATTTTACAAGGCATCAAGATCATATTTAAAACTTTCATTATTGTAATGATGAAAATGAATATGGAAATGATCAATAAACATTTGAAATGTACCACACGTTTTATTTCTCACATTAATGTATTTAGATATTTATTTCACATAAAATTCAAAATAAAACAAAAAATAAAGGATACCTTGGTCATGTGCAACAAAATGACCTTAAAGGTAAGTCTTACATTGAGTTAAATTCTGGGAACTATAAGGGGTTAAACAATAAAGTATAATCTAATCTAAGTGAAGTGAGTGCTTCTGCAAAATTGTACTTACTCCAATTATTTTTCAGTTTCCGATCTTAAAATCTAATGGGTCCGGACTAATTTAATAATTCTAGTATAACTTAGAAAACTTAGGTATTCTAGGTTTCCTGCCCCTGGAATTCGACTGTGTACAAACTAACTTATTTACTGGAGACAACCTGTTAAACTAGAATTAATATAGCAATTGGCATCTTCATATGATATTTTTCTAAATTCAATAAGATATAATTAATTGACTGATTTGAAAAAACAAGCTTTATTATATTAAACATATTTGGAAATTTATTTCTGACTTGACTGTAGGAAAATTAGGTTTGTCAAGTCATGGAGTTTGTGAGCACATCAACTAACCCAAGCAATCATGGTTACCAACAGTACAACATATGCAACTTAATGACACAATTTGCCAAAAATGACACAAACTGAATCCCTGCTGAACACTCTTAAGTGGAGTACCTAACTTCAGATGCTTTTAGTTTGCATAATGGCTTCCCACATGAAATAAGATAATAAGAAGCAGAAAAGACTCACAAGCAATGCTTGACTTGTTCCAACTGCTTGTGAATTAAAAACAGCTGTGGACGGTAGGAGGTTGGTCTCTACTTAAATAAAATGTGGGCAACATAGATAATGATATTATCTCTTTCTTGAAACAGAGTGTTAAGAATCATTAAAAGAGAAGCGAAGGACTTATAAACATTACCAAGCACTTTCAGTGAGGTAGTTATGTTTTAGGAATATTTAAATATTTTCAATCCCTTGATTTCATTTTCTTTACTAGTAATTTTCTAAATCATATTTAAATCACTGCAAATATCACACAAATTTGAGCTCCTTTCTTTTTTGCAAATAAAGTTTTGAACCATGATTAATGCAAATTAACCATAGTTAAGTGCCGGAAACAGAGCAACATCTGATTTGTAAACAACATTCAAGTTTCATTGAGCTGTGAATATTATGAATAATACTGGTATGCACTCACCTGTCAAGAATAGAAGCAGATCTTCCAACACATAAGCAATGAATACAATCATAACAGACAATTGTGTCTGTGTGCTTCGTCTCTGCCTGTTTAAATAAACATCAAATTTGTATGATATTTGCAATGATTTACAGACATACACAACGAACACAGACATGTGCTTTCCCATTTCTAATATATTTATATTATTACATAATCATAGGAAATATGTGTGGACTACCTTGTCTTTTGGTATCAATAATTTCAGAAATAAGGTCTTTGGAAAGTTGTTCCTTATCATTTCAAAAATTAATGCGTAACACAATTGTCTGTTACGATTATATTCATTGCTTACATTTTGGAAGATCTGCTTCTATTCTCGGCAGATGTGTGCTTACCAGTATTATTAATAATATTCACAGCTCAATGAAACTTGAATGTTGCTTACAAATCAGATGGTGTTCTGTTTCTGGCATGTAACACAGAAATAGAGGACAGCATCTAGCAAACTGAACATTTTTCAAGGAATTAATAGTAGTCACTAGTTTCATGATTCAATAATTCATGATCATAGACAAAAGGTACAATTTTCCATCTCTTACTATTTTTCCTCGGTTGTTAAAAATGCACCCATGAAAATATAACTTACCTTTTAGAATGTTGTTTTAAAAATTTACGGTATGTGCACTATGAAAATGTAATATTCCTGAAAGGGAAAAAAAAGGACACTATAATTAATAAAGAGTACATTGTCTTTTCACTGGCTTTACATTCAATTTTAGATTTTAGAAGAGGCAGGATCCTAGGAACAGAACTGGATGGGAGATGGATATCTTAGCTCTAGCTCCTTAGGAGTCACTAACCAGCTCTCAGACCTTGGAAAACATCTCTGTATGATCTCATTTTCTCAATAAACGTTTGACACGAAGACTTGGAATTATTATTGTTATTATTATCATTGAAACAGAGTATCAAGAGTCTCGCTCTGTCTCCCAGCTGTCTCTTATACACATCTAGATGTGTATAAGAGACAGGCCGAGATCGCACCACTGCACTCCAGCCTGGGCGACAGAGCGAGACTCTGTCTCAAAAAAAAAAAAAAAAAAAAAAGTTAATTTTAAGAATTTAAAGTTTTCAAAACACTTAGTTTGTAAAACAATTACTCATCAGGAAATTACGTCAACAAAAACAAAGAATCTTTGTATTTTGAGGGGTCTATGTCAATCCACTTTAGCAGCATGAATTATATCATTCTGAAGTTAGCTGAGAATGTAACTGACAACATGTACCTATAGAGACATATATACGCATATTGTGTATGCATTTGCACATGTATGTGTGTGTGCATACGCATGTCATTATTTCTGTGTTTCTGTGCAACACACCTTCACTTCCTGGAATATATGGTATAGAAAGTGGAAGGTAGGATGTTTTTTAATTAAAAAGTTTAGAACAATTTTAAATATGATCACTATGTTCCTAATATATTTAACTTCTAGAATCTCTTCCCTGCTCACACCTCCTGATTTCAATTATCACCTCAATGCTAATATGCCCTAAATATATAACTTTCTTTGGTTCCATCTCATATTTCAAACTGTGTACTGAACATTTTAAATCTACAACCTTCTTATCACCTCAAAGATATCTTTTCTGTTTTCTTTCTTAATATCCCTTCCTTTCCTCTTTCAAAGAGGCCTCTATTTTACTGGTTGCTTTAGCTAAAAATTTGGCAAACAATTTTGCTGTTTTTGATAGAAGTATAACATCATACACCCACATAATTGTACAACTTGATTGATTTACCCAAAGTGAAAAGAGCACAAAATTATCACCCAGATTAAGAAGCAGAAAGCAGAGAGATTTGTGAAGGCCCTGAGAGCCAGGGAACGTGGAAATTGAATTACTAACACATAATCATATTGAGAGGTCTTTATGCTGCATGGAAAGCTTAGTTTGTCACTGTGAGAAGAGTAGACAAAGCTGGGAGAGTGCTTCACAAGGGAAGGTGAGATTCCCAGTTCAGAGCTTAAAGGCAAGTTCCGCGAGAGTTAGGTTAGGCCTTGTTACCAACTGAGAGCACTTTTTCCAGGACAAAACCTGCACCAGTGAGAAACTGCTAAGAACAGAATTTAAATTGGGCAGGACAGAGACATTAAAGACAAAACAAGAGAATATCCAGATAGAGAGTGGCGAGAGGAGCAAACTAGATAAATCTCAAGAAATAGAAGTTAGAATTTGTAACATTTCTTGATAACAAAGCAGGAGGGAGTCCTTATTGTCTGTGTGAGTTAAATAACACTTTGGAAAATAAAAACACAGCAGAAAGACAGGCCCACACAACGTAAATATTTTAGTGTCACAGTTTAATATGAAACGAAATAACTTTAGGAAAATTCTAGAAAGATTTATGAAGAAACAGAGAGTCATTAAACATTGTTCTCTCAGCTTCATACTCACCCTGCCATACTCTGCTTCGTGGGAATGTGAATTAGATCAACCTCTGTGGAAAGCAGTTCGGAGAGTTCTCAAATAAATGAAAACAGATCTATCATTCAGTACAGCAATCCCATTACTCAGTACATACCCATAGAAATATTAATCATTCTATCATAAAGACACATGCGTATGTTCATTGTAGCACTACTCACAATAGCAAAGACAAGGAATCAACCTAGGTCCCCATCAGTGGTGGACTGGATACATACAATGTGGTACATGAACAACAGAGAGTACTAATCATAAAAAAGTTAAAATAATGTCTATTACAGCAACATGGATGCAACTGGAGGTCATTATCCTAAACAAAATAATGCAGAAATGGAAAACCCAAATACTGCATGTTTTCACTTATAAGTGAGAGTTAAACATTTAGGACACGTGGACACAAAAAATGAAATGATAGACATCAAGGCCTACTTCAGGTAGAGACTGGGAGGAGGATGAGGACAAAAAAACTCCCTATCAAGTACTATGCTCAATAGCTGGAGGATTAAATAATTTATGCACTAATTCCCAGTGGCACACAATTTCCTCATGTAACAAACCTGCACAGGTACCCCTGAAAAGAAAAGAAAATATGGAAAAAAAGTGAAATTCATGAAATCTTAGAAAAAGAATTAAAAGCATTTTTTCCACTACCACAGCCTCTAATAAGCTCTTTTTTTAAAAAAAAGCTTTTATTTTAAGCTTGGGGTACATGTGCAGGTTTGTTACCTAGGCAAACTTGGGTCATGGGGGTTTGTTAAACAGATTATTTCATCACCCAAGCATTAAGCCTAGTACTCATTAGTTATTTTTCCTGATCCTCTGCCTCCTCCCACCTTTCCCCTTTCCAAAGGTGCCAGTGTGTATTGTTGTTCCCTTGTATGTGTCCATGGGCTCTCATCATTTAGCTCCCACTTATACACGAGAACATTCAGTTTTCTGTTCATGCATTAGTTTGCTAAGGATGATGACTTCCAGCTCCATCCATGTTCTTGCAAAGTATATAATCTTGTTCTTTTTTTATGACTGCATAGTATTCCGTGGTGTATATTTACCACATTTTCTTTATCCAGTCTATCACTGATCAGTCTATCACTGATGGACATTTATGTTGCTTCTATGCTTTTGTTATTGTGAATAGTGCTTCAATGAACATATGCATGCATGAGTCTTTATAATATAATAATTTATATTCCTTTGTGTATATGCTTAGTAATGTGATTGCTGGATTGAATGGTATTTCTGTCTTTAGGTCTTTGAGGAATCGCCAGAGCATCTCCCACAATGATTGAACTAATTTACACTCCCACCAACAGTGTATAAGCATTTGCTTTTCTACACAACCTCCCTAGCATCTGTTATTTTTTGACTTTTTATTAATAATCTATCTGACAGGGGTGAGATTGTAACTCATTGTGGCTTTGATTTGCATTTCTCTAACAATCAGTGACACTGAGCTGATTTTTATATAATTGTTGGCCCCATGTATGTTATCTTTTGAAACGTGTCTGTTCATATCTTTTGAACACTTTTTAATGGTGTATTAGTCAGAATGCTCTAGAGGGATAGAACTAATGGAAAATATATATTTTTCATTATTATATATAATATATATTATACATATATAGTTCATTATAATAAATAAGTTTATATGTATATAATCTTATATAACAATTTTTATATATAATTATATGCATATACATATACGTATTATAAATTTATATGTATGTAAATACATTATATGTATATAAATTTTATGTATATATATGTAAATTTATATATATGTGTGTGTGTGTATATATATATAAAGGGAAGTTTGTTAAGTATTAACTCACATGATCACAAGGTCCCACAACAGGTCATCTGCAGGCTGAGGATCAGGGAGAGCCAGTCTGAGTTCCAAAACTGAAAAACTTGGAGTCTGATGTTCGAGGGCAGGAAGCATCCAGCACGAGAGAAATGTGTAGGCTGGGAGGCTAGGCCAGTCTCACCTTTTCATGTTTTTCTGCCTGATTTGTATCCACTGGCAGCTGATTAGATTGTGCACATCAGATTAAGGATGGGTCTGTCTTCTCCAGCCCACTGACTCAAATGTTAATCTCCTTTAGCAACACCCTCACAGACACACCCAGGAACAATACGTTGCATTCTTCAGTACAATCAAGTTGACGTTCAGTATTAACCATCACAAATGGGTTGTTTGATTTTTTCTTGTGGATTTGTTTAAGTTCTTTATAGATGATGGATATTAGACCTTTGTCAGATACATAGTGTGCAAAAATTTTCTTCAATTCTCTAGTGTATCTATTTACTCTGTTGATAGTTTACTTTGCTGTGCAAAAGCTCTTTAGTTTAATTAGATCCCATTTGTCAATTTTTGCTTTTGTTGTGATTGCTTTTGGTGTCTTTATCATGAAATCTTTGGCCATGCCTTTGTCCAAAATGGTATTGCCTAGGTTGCCTTCCAGGCTTTTTAATTTTGGGTTTTACATTTAAGTCTTTAATCTCTCTTGAGTTAATTTTTGGATATGGTGAAGAAAAGGCTCCAGTTTCAGTCTTCTGCATATGGCTAGCCAGTTATCACTGCACCATTTATTAAATTGGGAATTCTTTTCCCATTGCTTGTTTTTGTCATGTTTGTTGAAGATCAGAGGGTTGTTGGTGTACAGTTATACTTCTTGGTTATTTGCTCTGTTCCATTGGTCTATGTGTTTGTTTTTGTACTAGTACCATGTTGTTTTGGTTACTGTAGCCTGGTAGCATAGTTTGAAATCACATAGTGTGATGCCTTCAGTTTTGTTATTTTGCTTACAATTGACTTGGCTCTTGGGGTTCCTTTTCGTTTCATATGAATTTTAAAATAGGTTTTTCTAATTCTGTGAAGAATTTCAATGGTAGTCTAATAGAATAGCATTAAATCTATAAGTTGCTTTGAGGAGTATGGCCATTTTTACAATGTTGATTCTTCTTATGCATAAGAATTGAGTATTTTTTCATTTGTTTGTGTTATCTCTGATTTCTTTGAAAAGAGTTTTGTAGTTCTCCTTGGAGAGATCTTTCACTTTCCTAATTACCTGTATTCCTAGATAATGTATTATTTTTGTGACAATTGTGAATGGTAGTTTGTTCCTGATTTGACTCTCAGCTTGACTGTTGGTGTATAAAAATGCTAGTCATTTATTCACATTGATTTTATATCCTGAGACCCTGTGGAAGTTATTTCAGAGCCTAAGAAGCTTTTGGACTGAGACTATTTGGTTTTCTAGAATCAAGGATAGTTTGACTTCCTCTTTTCCTATTTGGATGCTTTATTTCTTTCTTTTGCCTGATAGCCCTGGCCAGAACATCCAATAACATGTTGAATATGAGTGGAGAGAGAAGGCACCCTTATCTTGTGCCAGTTTTCAAGGGGAATGCTTTCAGCTTTTGCCAATTAAGTATGATGTTGCCTGTAGGTTTGTCATAGATGGCTCTTATTTTTTGAGGTATGTTCCTTCGATCCATAGTTTATTGGTAGTTTTTAACATGAATTGATGTTGAATTTTATGTAAAGCCTTTTCTTCATCTGTTGAGATTATTATGTGTTTTTTGTCTTTAATTCTGTTTATGTGATAAATCACATTGATTTGCGTATGTTGAACCAACTTTGCATCCCAGGGATAAAGGCTACTTTATTGTATTGAATAAGCTTTTTGTTGTTGTTCTGCTGGATTTAGTTTGCCAGTATTTTGTTGAGGATTTTTACATCAATGTTCATTAAGGTTATTGACGTGAAGTTTTATTGATGCCATTGTATCTTTGTCAGGTTTTTGTAACAGAATGATGCTGGCCTCAAAGAATGAGTTAGGGAAGAGTCCCTCCTCCTCAATTTTTTTGAACAGTTTAGTAGGAGTGGTACCAGCTATTCTTTGTACATCTGGTAGAATTCAGCTGTGAATCTGTGTGGTCATATGATTTTTCCCTTTTTGGTTAGTAGTCTATTATTGCCTCAATTTTAGAATTTGTTATTGGTTTGTTCAGAGATTCAATTTTTTCCTGGTTTAGTCATGGGAGGGTGTATGTGTCCAGGAACTGACCTGTTTCTTCTAGACTTTCTAGTTTATATGCATAGAGGTGTTCATAATATTTTCTGATGATTGTTTGTATGTCTGTGAAGTCAGTGGTGATATCCCCTTTGTCATTTCTGTTTGTGATTTTTTGAACCATCTCTCTTTTCTTTTTTATTAGTCTAGCTAGTGGTGTATCTTAATTTCTTCAAAAAACCAGATGCTAGATTCATTGATTAAGACTGGTTTGTCATGTCTCATTCTCCTTCAGTTTAGCTCTGATTTTTGTTATGTCACAACTGGATATTTACCCAAAGGAAAATAAATCAATATATCAAAGAATATCTGCATTTGCATATTTATTGTAGAACTACTCACAATAGCATACATGAATTCAACCTAAGTATCTATCAACAGATGAATCAGTAAGTTAAATGTAGTGTATATAAATGATGGAATACTATTCAGCCATAAAAAAATAATGAAATCATGTCATCTACAGCAACGTGGATGGAACTGAAGGTTATTATGTTAAGTGAAATAAACCAGGCATACAAAGACAAATATCACATGTTCTCACTCATAAGTGGGAGCTACAGTACTTGGTATTATGGATACAGAGAATAGAGTGATAGATAACAGAGACTGAGAAGAGTGGGTGGCTGGGAGGGAGGATGAAGAGAATTTGGTTAATGGGTATGAATATATAGTTAGATAGAAGAAATAACTTCTGATGTTTGAAATCAGAATATGCTGACTATAACACGTAACAATATTTTATATTTTTCAAAGTAACTAGAGGAGAGGACTTGAAATGATACCAACACGTAGAAATGATAAATACTGAAAGTGCTGGGTACCCCAAATGACCTAACTTCATCATTACACATTCTATACATGTAACAAACACTCATGTGTACCTCACAAATATGTAAAATATTATGTATCAATAAAAGAAAAAATAGACAAAGAACAGGTTTTGTAATGAGATGGTGGAGAGTGCAAGACAGAAGGGCAAGTTTAGGAGAAGGGTGAGAAAGGAGGAAGACAGAAAAAACTCAATATTATCATTGTAAAAGTTTAATAACCACAAGTACATCAATATTGCCAAAGAAGAGATATTATAATGAGTGTAAAACAAAAGCACGATGAACACATTTCTTGAAATGTACAAATTGCCAAAATAGAATAAAGAGAAATAGAAAAAATTTGATGACACTGTAACACATAGATAGTTGGATTCTCCACTTAACATTTTTCCACAGGTCAGAACAATCCTTAAAGAGTGCTCCTGGAGCATAATAAAAAATACAGGTGGCACAGGTAAACACAACCATAACATATTTTTAAAATGTTTATTTGTTGAAATAAAACTAGAGGTGGATATCAGGAGATAAAAATAGCCAGGGAAATAATAATCCTAAACATAGATGCAAACATAAATTAAATATTAGCATTTCAGGAATGCTGTATTGATCCAAATGTAAAAATTAATTGCCTATAAATCTCTTTGTGTAATTTATTATACTTAGATGTCAACAATCAATCCTGATTAAAAACAAAACAAAACAAAACAAAAACAAGAAACACCGTGTCTTGGGAGGATTTAAAGTGAACAAACTCGTATATACTACTAGCTCTGTGGTCACTTGGTATAATTATGTTAGAAAAGTTAGCGTGCATTTACTCTTCAACATAGAAAGTTTACTTCCAGGACTTAACCTAGAGAGATTCTTGTGCTTTGTGCCAGGAGGCATGTAGAGAAATATTCATAGATTTGTACACAGACGTCTAAAAAATTAAAAAAAAAAACTGAATGTCCAAAAACTATAGAATGGATAAATATAAATTGTTATAGTAGTATCAATTAGTTATATTTGCATAAAAAGTTAAGGGAGTGCAACTACACTCATCAAAATAAATTTTGGATGAAATAGAAATATTGATGAAATAATGAAAAAACAAATAATAAAAATTTAAAAAATTAGGCAAAAAAAGCACAGAAATAAATAAATGCTTTTTTTAAAGGTTTTAAAACTTGGAAAACTGAATAATATTAACACTTATGCCATATATACATATATATATTTGGCAAAACTCATAAAAGAAGTAAAAAACTGTTTTACACAAAATTTGGGAAAATGGTTACTAAAAGCATGAATAAGTGGGTGAACAACTGTGGGGTTTTGGTAATAATGCTCTCTTTTAAAGTAGAGGGCATGAGTACAAGACTTTAATTTTTCTTAAACTGTTTGTCTCCATTATATGCTGCATTTAGAAAGTTGTAGTTCACAATACAATTTTTTCAAACTGATTTTGGCACAAATTTTTGTAATCAAATGCATCTAAGTTTTAGTGATTTAACAACCTAATGAATAAGCCAATGTGGGAAATAAGAGATTCTGTGGGAAATAAGAGATTCTGTCACTTTCAGAATAAACAGAAATACAGGGGTCAAAAAATAAGACTGTGGATTCTCCATTCAGGCTTACAAAATATATTATCAAAAGTATTTCTTTTTTATTTTACTTTTTGATATTTAATTCTACTTTTCTTTTTGACTGGAAGATAAAAGTGCCTGGCAGACAATTAGTGGAAAAGTTCAACTTTTATTCCAATGAGCCCTAAGTCTTTTAGTATTTATGTCGTTTAATGCATTTCTTGTAAAATTATAAATGTCTGAAGCACTTTGTAAAGCTCAATTAGTGTCATAGTTATAAAATCATTGTTAACTGCTAAAACTATTAGTTGATGTGTTCTTTGATAAATTTTCCTCAAAGTGATATCCATTTAAACTTTAAGCTAATCATATGTAAATGAAGCAAAGTTTAGACTTAACAGAATTGCTGTATAAAAGTTAATCAGAATTTTAAAATAGCTTACAATTTTTATTACAAAATTTATTGATGTGAATGTTGTGAGAAGTGTTACTCAAAGTGCCGTATAGGTCAGATCAAAATATATCTTATTGGCTTATTCATTAAAAAAAAAAGAAAAGAAAGAAAAGTAAAGGAAAAGAAAACTCCATTCAGATTAGGTTTATATGTACAGGAATTTGACAAGTATAACATACAAATTAGAAAACTCATAAAACCTCAGTAAAATATATCTAAAATTTATGTATTTTATATTCAGTGTACTTTCTCTGTAAAGGGCAAATAATATGTATTTTAGGTTTCGTGGACATGTGGTCTTTGTCACAACCCTGAACTCTGCCCTTATAGCTCAAAAGCAGCCATGGACAATACATAAACTAATAGGTGTGACTATTAGTGTTCTAATAAAACTTTATTTATAACAACAGGTAGCTGCCTGCTCTTGCAGGCCTTCATTTGCTAAGTTATGTTCTAGACTTTAATTAGCACGTTTAGTTGTTAATACAATGATAAAGAGGACAAAGTTCCTTTGTGTCCCAAGTATCTTTTTTGACTATACACTTGCTTTCTGGTTTGTTTCTCAAAATCACTTTTCTTTACTGAAAATTCTTCTGTTTAGGTTTTACTAATTGTAGCCCTGATTACTTAGCTGAAGAGCTTCTAATCCACTGTACCTGATTTCAGGCCTATCCCTTTTCAATTTATTCTCCTTATTTCAGCTAAAGGAATATTTCCTGACACAACATTCATCATACCTCTCTACGTCTTAGTATACTTCACGGTGTCTTGTTGCTTTTATTATAATTATGCCCCAATGTTCTTTTGTTTAAAGTGATAGTTGATGATGATGGTGATGATGATGGTGATGTCTGAATGCAATAGTCATGTGATCCTTAAGATTAATGTAAAACTTTATTGAAATTTAATGTGTTAAATGTTTAAAATTAAAGGCCAAATGAATGATCAAAGTTTGATGAGTTTGTAATTAACTTGAATTAATGACATTAATTATTGTTTTAATAATACTGTATATTGGCTTATGATGTATATTCATGAATTATATAAAATAAAAGTATTTTTGGATATTTCCAAAGATGTGTAGTTGAAAATCATGATTCTAACTTTTTTGTGTGAACAAATGATTTAACATATAAGTATTTATAATTTGCCATACTCTCAACATGTGAAGAAGAATAAATTAAGTAATGTAAGGAAAAACATGAATTTCCACTTCAAGTATCAGGAACTTGGCAAGGTCTGGGTAAGCCTGGGGTTTTCTTAAGTATCTACCTTTGTTCCATGGCCATTTCTATTGGAATGTAGGTGACTGCAAAGGGAACCAGTATCTTCACATGTCATGAATATTTTGGAACGCCTGTTAACATAACACTTACTTTATAAAATGCAACTCTTATTTTCATGAATGAGCATTCTAAGAAACGTACAAGTCATCTCCTTTAACCAATGAAAAATCATTTCCTGGGAGGTCCCATTATGTACCTTAGAACTTGTAAATAATTAAAGAAACATCTAAAATAGATGTCAAGTCTGAAGACCTATGAAAATACTGATATTTATTTCTAATTTTCTCATCATATTTTGTTTTATATTAATAAAAAATGTAACACAATTTCTTCCAAGTCAATGAATTTTCATCACTGTTAAATGACACATCCAAGACAAATGTCTGTATACATAAAAAAGGTTTGATATTCACTTGATGAAGTTATGGCAGTTGTTTAATTGAGGTGCTAAAGAATAAATATATTGCTTTATGTGGCAAACTGAAGTTTAACTCTGATGATCCCACAACTAATTTTAAAGTAATCCTGTCACACTATTGCATTAATTTGTAAGTATACTGTATGTTGGATGCTAAGGATTGCTTAAAAGCCAAGCAATGTGTTGCTAATTAATTAGATGTGTATTCTATTTGTTTTTATTGAAAGAATATCTGTTCTGAATACCATTATTAGAATCTCTACTGAGACATGCAATAAAATTCTACTGTAGGGCTGGTCGCGGTGGCTCATGCCTGTAATCCCAACACTTTGAGAGACTGAGGAGGGTGATAACCTGAGGTCAGTAGTTCGAGACCAGCTTGGTCAACATGGTAAAACCTGCCTCTACTAAAAATACAAAAATTAACTGGGCATGATGGTGCATGCGTGTAATCCCAGCTACCTGGGGGGCTGAGGCAGGAGTATTGTTTGAACCTGAGAGGTGGAGGTTGCACTGAGCAAAGATAGTGCCACTACACTCCAGCGTAGGTGACAAAGCAAGACTCTGTCTCAAAAAAAAAAAAAAAATTCTACTTTAAATCATGATATAAATAATATGATTATAAGGTACTCCACTTACACTTTTGACAAAATATATTTCAGAAGTAGTTCAAATTGGCATAAGTACATAAGAGACAAATTTAATAATGTAAAATATATATATTTCAATTATAAATGTTTTAACAATATTGCTTATAAGTTTCTTTAATTTGTGGGGGAAATACTTTATTAATTGGAATTTATAGGGTCATTTAAATAAAAGCTATAATATTGAATTCAATTAGAAGCAATAATTATTCAAAGTGTTATAACATCAACAATGCTTGTCAATTGTCTATGAGTACCAAAGTAATCTTATTCATTTTATTTATAAAAATTGTGAATATTTTTGAATATATATATACGCATACTGTATTTAATTTTTGAAAATTTCACTAAACTGGTCTTATAGTAGACCTAAACTTGTAACTCTGGAGTACTTTCAGTAGTGGTAGTTTTAGTGTTAAATGAGCATATTATATGTTATCAGGAAGGGACAACACACAGTGTCATAAGTGGATTTTTCTCCTTCAAACATAGAATTTAATGACAGATATGCTGCGGGAAGTCAAGGACCCCGAACTGAGGGACCAGCTGGAGCCGTGGCAGAGGAACATAATTTGTGAAGATTTCATTTTAATATGGACATTTATCAGTTCCCAAATAATACTTTTATAATTTCTTATGCCTGTCTTTAATCTCTTAATCCTGTTATCTTCGTAAGCGGAGGATGTATGTCACTTCAGGACCACTGTGATAATTGTGTTAAATGTACAAATTGATTGTAAAACGTGTGTTTGAACAATATGAAATCAGTGAACCTTGAAAAAGAACAGAATAACAGCAATTTTTAGGGAAGAAGGGAAGACAACCATAAGGTCTGACTGCCTGCAGGGTCGGGCAAAAAGTGCCATTTTTTTTTTTTTTTTTTTTTGAGACGGAGTCTCACTCTGTCACCCAGGCTGGAGTGCAGTGGCCCGATCTCAGCTCACTGCAAGCTCCGCCTCCCAGGTTTACGCCATTCTCCTGCCTCAGCCTCCCGAGTAGCTGGAACTGCAGGCGCCCGCCACCTCGCCCGGCTAGTTTTTTGTATTTTTTAGTAGAGACGGGGTTTCACCGTGTTAGCCAGGATGGTCTTGATCTCCTGACCTTGTGATCCGCCCGTCTCTGCCTCCCAAAGTGCTGGGATTACAGGCTTGAGCCACTGCGCCCGGCCATATTTTTCTTCTTCCAGAGAGCCTGTAAATGGACGTGCAAGTAGAAGAGATATTGCTGAATTCTTTTCCTAGCAAGGAATATTAATATTAATACCCTGGGAAAGGAATGTATTCCTGGGGGGAGATCTATAAATGGCTGCTCTGGGAATATCTGTCTTATGCAGTTGGGATAAGGACTGAGATGCACCCTGGTCTCCTGCAGTACTCTCAGGCTTAGTAGGGAGGGGAAAACTCCACCCTGGTAAATTTGTGGTCAGATTGGTTCTCTGTTTGAGAGCCCTCGAACCTTGTTTTCTCTCAAACCTGTTATCTCTCGAACCCTGTTTTCTGTTGTTTAAGGTGTTTATCAAGACAATACGTGCACTGCTGAACATAGACCCTTATCAGTAGTTCCGCTTTTGCCCTTTGCCTTGTGGTCTTTGTTGGACCCTTATCAGTAGTTCTGCTTTTGCCCTTTGAAGCATGTGATCTTTGTACCTACTCCCTGTTCTTACACTCCCTCCCCTTTTGAAATCCTTAATAAAAACTTGCTAGTTTTTAGGCTTAGGCGGGCATTACAGTCCTACCAATATGTGATGTCACCCCTGGTGGCCCAGCTGTAAAATTCCTCTTTTTATACTGTCTCTCTTTATTTCTCAGCTGGCTGACACTAATGGAAAATAGAAAGAACCTACATTGAAATATTGGGAGTGCTTCCCCCCAGTATAGATAGGCAACTATGTAGGATAAACTAATTATAACATATTGTGATAAATGTTTTCTTCCCTTTGGTTCCCCTGGGTAGGCTGTTGCTTGTAAGATTGCCAGTGTTAATAAAATGCCACATTCAGTCTATGTCACTGAATTTTAATATTGAAGACTATACTCCTTTTGTTTTGTTCTGTTTTTTATGCTTTTCTTTAAGGTTCAAGGGTACATGTACAAGTTTGTTTTAAACTTGTGCCATTGCGGTTTGTTGCACAGATTATTTTGTCACCCCAGTACTAAGCCTAGTAACCAACAGTTATTTTTTTCTACTCCTCTCCCTCCTTGCACCCTCCATCCTCTTATAGGCCCCAGTTTCCATTGCTCCCCTCTTTCTGTTCATGTGTTATCTTTTAGCTCCCACTAACAAGTGAGAACATGCAGTATTTGGTTTTCTGTTCCTGCATTGGTTTTGTAGGAATAATGGCTTCCTGCTGCATCCATATTCCTGGAAAGGACATAATTTCATTATTTTTTTATGACTACATGGTATTCTACAGTGTATATGCACCACATTTTCTTTATGCAGTCTAATGTTGAGGTCTTCTTTTGAAAAGTGTCTGTTCCTGTTATTTGCCCACCTTTTAATAGGGTTGCTTGTTTTTCTCTTGTAAATTTGTTTAAGTTCCTTATAGATGCTGGATATTAGACTTTTGTTGGATGCATAGTTGACAAATATTTTCTCTGATTCTGTAGGTTGTCTGTTTACTCTGTTGATAGCTATTTTTGCTGTACTTGATATTTATAAAAGTAAATATATATAAATATGAAGATCTTCTTGTTTTCAAATAACCTCTATAGCAGTGAGCCAATAACTCTCCAGGGGCAAGAATGCAGAGGCAATGCTCAGTTGCCCCTGGACAAGTCCCAGCTTCTTGGTTTTGTATGGACTAAATGTCCCTTAACTTTTTCCAAACACTTTTACATAAAAAATTTAGGTATGGAGTTTATTCTAAAATTAGGGATTACAATCCATTTTCTAGGTAAAACCCTCAATTGTTAGTTTATGGTCATATATCCACTTATGAAAAGCACCTAAAATTGCTTTTTTATATTTGAGCAGCAATAAATTACTTTCTATTGCTAATTATGGCTTATCACTTATTCCACTTTATATTATTGCATTTTTTGAACATCATCACAGAATTGTGAGCATTTGTAAATTCAAGTATTTCTAAATGACTACAAATATTGTTTTCTATGTAAAACGAATTCACTAATTGGCAAGAGTGACCCACTCCAAACTTAGTACCAGCAAATACAGATGAAAGTACTATGTATTCGCCCCAAATTAAGATGATCTCATGTCATCTTTAGGTCTCTACTCCAAAACCCAAATGAGCCAATAATAAACTATTCTGAGCTTTTTAATATTTTAAGTCTTTTTTGTTTTGATTATACAAATTGTGATTTCTAGAGTTGGAACAGCTAATTATTTTTCTATATTTATCTAGTATTCTTGCTTATCTAGCAGCCCTGCTTAACATTCTTGTTACTTTGACATGGGCAAGATTGTTCATTTGGGAGTTACCTTTGAAGAAAATGGGAAGAAACCCCGGTTAGGAGATTATATGTTTGTCTAAAATGGAGACAATATTATTTAAAACAGCTATAATAACTTTCTTTGTGTGATTGTCTCATAATGGAGTTCCTGTATTTAACCTTTGTTCATTCCTTACAGGAGGAAAATAATTAGCATTTTACAATGATAATTTAGACATGAATAAAGTCATCTCCTATTGCTTTTCTTTTTTCTTCTTCTTTTTTATTCTTTCTCCCTTTTCTTGGGAAAATTTGAAAGTATATTGATCATTAAGTGTATACACTAGAATTATCTAGTCCTAATAAATATTGAAAAATGTATAAACAAAAATAAAAGTAAAATATTAACTGTGTAGAAAACTTCTTTGTTTAAACCAAACTGGAATCTGTAATTGAGTTGATCAGCCATTGCTAACTAGTTAACAGATAAGAAGAACTTGAATTCTAATGAAAGAGGAGAAACTCTTAAAAGAGTATAAAAGTTTAGTTTATTTACCATAGGCTATAATTTATATTTTAAAAAAAGTTTCCTGTAATGTACCTGATGTAGAGAAGACTTTTTGGACACACTAGTATTAATGTTAAAGATTTAAAGAAAAATATGTTAGACTTACCTACATTCAGTAAGTGAATATTTTAATTCTTTTTCAATTTCTTTTTCTGATTTTTTTTTGCTTCAGAAACCTGGCAAATATATATAATAATATGTATGACAATGTTAATAGTACCATTACGTTTAACAGTAAAGAATGGAAGGATCCTAAATGTGTATTGTAAGCTTAATTACATACAGTTTACTCATTTAATGAAATCTTAATGAACAATAAAAAGAAATAGGTCAGAGCCATTTGTTTAATAACTTTATACATAGATGATTCTCACAGAGATAAGTATAAAATATTTTATACTCAAGAGACAGAATAATTATACACATACACACTTACTTTTTGATAATCATTTACGGCATTACACATAAGAAAACGTAAAGAAGTTTGAGTGGAATGATAATTTCTTCTAGCAATTACCTTTGGGAAGCTAAGAGAATAGTATAATAAGAAAGGAATACATGGCATTGCTAATACTTTTTCTTACATTGTCTGTTGGATATAGATGATTTTGTTGTATTGTACTTTACATCTTGTGTAGATCATAAGTATTGTAAACTATGTTTTAAAATTAATGCCATTAGTTTAATATGTTTCTTGTAATATGGGTTGGCTTAACTGCAAATTATGTCAAAAATATTTCAAATGAACACAAAATAAAATATATAAAATGACAAAATTGAAAGCTCAAAAAATTGTAAGAGGGAAGAAGAGAAAGAAAAAGGAAAGAGAGAGAGAGAGGCAGAGGAAATCATAAGGGATTAAATAATAGTGTCCTCCTCATTGGTGACAAAAAGACAATTTACTACTTGAAAGGATTTTCTTAAGGGAAATCTTGCATGAAACAAACATGTTTAATTGGAATTGTCAGAATCAATGCAAGGTAACAGTTGCAATCTCGACAGAACCAAGATTGCAGAGCTTGAGTTAAATTCCTTAGCTGTAAAACAGTGAAATGGTACAGTGGTAAGCCATTATACAGAAACTATGTTATTCTGAAGCAATGGAATGGGAAATTGGTGCCAAGGAAAAACTGAAAGGATCATTTCATACATTCTATTTTGGCTTTGAAAACTCCATTAAAATACTCCTCGGCCAGGTTCAGTGACTCACGTCTGTAATTCCAGCACTTTGGGAGGCCGAGTCAGGGGGATTACAAGGTCAAGAGATCAAGACCATCCTGGCCAATACTGTGAAAACCCATCTCTACTAAAAATATGAAAATTAACTGGGGAAGGTGATACATGCCTGTAGTCCTAGCTACTTGGGAGGCTGAGGCAGGAGAATCACTTGAACCTGGGAGGCGGAGCTTGCAGGGAACCAAAATTGTGCCACTGCACTCCAGTCTGGCGAGAGAGTGAGACTCCATTAAACAAACAAACAAACAAACAAACAAAAACTATTCCAAAAACACTAAATAAAAAACATATTTTCAAAAATTATATAAGCAGTTTTAAAATAGAAAAAAAAATCAAACTCATGCATGAGTACTTAAGATTATATTATAGAAGATCAGATAATATTGTGACTTCTGAATTCATTTGGAATAACATGTATTAAAATGAGTGTTGGTATGCAGTCATAGTTTTAACTACCCTCTGGTCTGATGTAAGAAAATTGAGATTTAGCTCCTGCATGCCCCAGAATTGAAGGTCTATATTAAAGGCATGAGAAAGCATGCCCTGTTGAATATATGCTCTTCTTCATTGTAGCAACCACAAGAGGAAATTGAGATCCAAGTCATCTTTAAAATGAATGATATGTACAACTGAAATAGGAAAAATGGAGGTAGTTTTACTTCGGATTTTAAGCCCACACTAGGTATGATCTTAACAAACAGGTAACCTTAGGATTGAATTTTCCAGGATGAATGTGGTGTGTGTGTGTGTGTGTGTGTGTGTGTGTGTATGTGTGTGCACTTAAAAACTGGACTTCAACTTTTAAAGTAAGTTTGGAGATGGATTAAATGAATTTGATGTATGTTACATAAGAATAAACACCATTAAGCTACCAATGACTTTTTTTCACAGAATTGGAAAAAACTACTTTAAAGTTCATATGGAATCAAAAAAGAGCCCACATTGCCAGGACAGTCCTAAGCCAAAAGAACAAAGCTGGAGGCATCACGCTACCTGACTTCAAACTATACTATAAGGCTACAGTAACCAAAACAGCATGGTACTGGTACCAAAACAGAGATATAGACCAATGGAACAGAACAGAACCTTCAGAAATAATACCACACATCTACAACCACCTGATCTTTGACAAACCTGACAAAAACAAGAAATGGGGAAAGGATTCCCTGTTTAATAATTGGTGCTGGGAAAACTGGCTAGTCATAAGTAGAAAGCTGAAATTGGATCCCTTCCTTACACCTTATACAAAAATTAATTCAAGATGTATTAGAGAATTAAATGTTAGACCCAAAACTATAAAAACCCTAGAAGAAAATCTAGGCGATACCGTTCAGGACATAGGCATGAGCAAGGACTTCACGTCTAAAACACCAAAAGCAATGGCAACAAAAGCCAAAATTGACAAATGGGATCTAATTAAACTAAAGAGCTTCTGCACAGCAAAAGAAACTACCATCAGAGTGAACAGGCAACCTACAGAATGGGAGAAAATTTTTGCAATCTACTCATCTGACAAAGGGCTAATATCCAGAACCTACAAAGAACTTAAACAAATGTACAGGAAAAAAACAAACAACCTCATCAAAAAGTGGGCAAAGGATATGAACAGACACTTCTCAAAAGAAGACATTTATGCAGCCAGCAGACACATGAAAAAACACTCATCATCACTGGCCATCAGAGAAATGCAAATCAAAACCACAATGAGATACCATCTCACACCAGTTAGAATGCCCATCATTAAAAAGTCAGGAAACAACAGGTGCTGGAGAGGATGTGGAGAAATAGGAACACTTTTACACTGTTGGTGGGACTGTAAACTAGTTAAACCATTGTGGAAGACAGTGTGGTGATTCCTCAAGGATCTCGAACTAGAAATACCATTTGACCCAGCCATCCCATTATATTAACCCTATATACCCAAAGGATTGTAAGTCATGCTGCTATAAAGACACATGGACCTGTATGTTTATTGCAGCACTATTCACAATAGCAAAGACTTGGAACAACCCAAAAGTCCATTAATGACAAACTGGATTAAGAAAATGTGGAACATATACACCATGGAATACTATGCAGCCATAAAAAAGGATGAGTTCATTTCCTTTGTAGGAACATCATTCTCAGTAAACTATCACAAGAACAGAAAACCAAACACCGAATGTTTTCAGTCATAGGTGGGAGTCGAACAATGAGAACACCTGGACACAGGAAGAGGAACATCACATACCGGGGCCTGTTGTGGGGTTGGGGGAGGGGGGAGGGATAGTGTTAGGAGATATACCTAATGTAAATGGCGAGTTGATGGATGCAGCACACCAACATGGCACATGTATACATATGTAACAAACCTGCATGTTGTGCACATGTACCCTAGAGCTTAAAATATAATAAAAAGAAAAAAGAAAGAATAAACACAAATAAAAGACCTTTAATTCTCCCTATTGAAAGTATAGGAGTATATTTTTCCTTATCTTAGAGTATTTACTTGAGAAAAGCTGAATTTCTAACTTATTCCTCTGTTTCTTGGAAATGCACGTACATTTTGTAGAAAGCTGAATAAACCTCTTGCAAGCTATAAGAATAAGGGTTATCTTTCTCAAGTACCTGGGAACCATCATTTTTAAATGTCATAATCAAGGCAGATAGTGTCCCTGCTCTTTCTGTCTGTGGAAAGGATAGAACCTAACTCTGTCCGAACTGGCCTTCAAGTTGCAAAACTAACTCTTGTCATAAAGATTTTAAAAAGTTTATTTTGGGGGTGATAAAGCCAAATAGCTAACACAGGTAGTTACTCCAATTAGCAAGTAAATAGGATAAACTATGTGTGGCAAATGGTGCTTTACACAGTCTCATCTGAGAACTAGTTATTTATTGTTTATCTTGAGAACCTGTATTTAGTGGATTGTATCTGCTTGGCTGTATAAAATGGTGAGATTTCTTTCTGTCTTTGCAACCTTTTAGTGAATTGCCTGAGATTCATATCACATTCTAGTTAAATGTTCACTTAATAATAAATTATTTTCTTTCTCTTCTCCCTTTGTGAAGAGGTTTTCTGTGTTGGGAGGGTATTTTGTTTTGTTTTTAATTATATTTCCTTAATAATTGCCACAATAGATTTGTTAAATCAAACTAAAATTTTGCCGGAAAAGGCTTCCATGCTCACATACTTGAGATCTTATGTACAAACCACAACCTAACTTAGTAGGGCAGCAAACTAAAAACCTAATTTAGGAGTATGCTGCTGTAATAATAGTGGAGTCTCAGCCAATCACAGCAGCCATACTTCAACCACTCACAGACGATCAAATGTTCAAACTGTGCTAAAATACGTCAAATGCTGAGCTGTAACCAATCCAACTGTTTCTGTCCCTCACTTCCATTTTCTATATGTTACTTTACTTTTTCTAATCATAAATATTTGACCATGCGACAGTCCTGGGAGTCTCTCTGAATCTATTCTGATTCTGGGGCATGCCCGATTTGTGATTTTTTTCTTTTCTTTTCTCTTGCTCAATTAAATTCTATCAAATGTTGTTTTCCAACGTTTTTCTTTTAACAGATTATGTATTCTAAAATTATTTTTAAATCTTCAACAGTCAAATTTCTAATTCTAGCAATTACTTTGAACATCGCGAATTAGACAAAATTTAATCATGACTTACTTTCTTATAATGCTACAGGGCAATGATGTAGGAGGCACTTGTTATGAAGCCATCTGTCTTCTATGTAAATTCATCTTGTAAAATCTTCTAGTTTCTGAAACTTATAAAAATTTTTAAAGTAAATTATGTAACATTCTGAAAATCATTAATTATATTCTTTAATCAGAAATTACTAAATGTCCTTATTTCACAATGCCTATGTCAAGAAAATAACTAGGTCCTAACATGTCACTTTTTTGTTCTCAGCGTCTATTCAGGATAACCATAAACTATTAAGATGCTACTCTCTATAATGCAGTAGCATGTAGGTTGATACTTAAATCATTATAAGTGTGTTTATCCTCCTGGGTATGAGCTGTGTGAAAGAAGGGTATTATTCCTAACTATTGTTTGTGAGAATCTTGAGGGAAAGAGAATGAAAGAGCAGACATGAATATTCCATTATAGGCTGTCTCTCCAGTGTGCAGCCTCTTCCAGAGACTGGCTGTATTAAAAATTATTTCAAAAAATGGAAAAGCAATGTATCTGGTTGACCAAACTCCATCTGAATATATTTTGGTTATTTATATTAAGGATATTCTGTCAAATACCAATGTAATATTAAATATCAAATTGCACACTAAAAAAGATTGGGACATGCTGACATTTTGGTTGTTCAACTCCCTTCAAATTATTTTTAAATGATTTATCCCATTTTCTAACTCTTTCAGTGTCTGGGTAATAAAAATAGCAAAATCCCATAGACACCTTGTGCAAAATTAATAACCTATGCTTATTTCTTGGAAGTTAATAGAAAGAATAAAAGAAAGAAGTATACAAGACGTGTACTGTGATAAACAAATTTTAATTTCATTAATATTTTAGAGTATATAATTAAATAGGAAAAATAGAGTATATAATTAAATAATAAAATGGTTAATTTATTTGTCTAAGGCATTAATATACTTACCAACAAATTTTTTGCAATGTAATTATGTGACTAGAACATCTATATTCAACATCATAAGTTCTTAAAATAACACCTTCTACAATGAAAGTTATATATATCAAATCACTTCTTTTAACCTATATTATCAATATTACGAGAAAACATACTAAAAAAATCAGATTTCCTTTATCCCTTCCACCTTATAATCCAGGAAGTTCTCTAAAAAACTGTGAACATTACGTATGTGGCTATTTTACCCCCAAGTGGCTATATTATTACAGAATGAATTGCTAGTACTGATACATCCGTGTAGGCCTAGTTGTACAACGTAGGTGTCAAAGTATTGCATTCACTTTATCCATGGAATAAAATGAATGGCTTGTCGGCTTGTATATATTTTATAATTTTTATCTGGGCCTTATTTAAGAATGCCTTTATACAAAATAAAAGTTTTGATCTAACTTTATAAAATAAACTAAATATAAATAGACTTACTTCTAAATTATAGGAGAAGTTAAGATAAATAAATGAATAATATATGGCAAATAGTAATTTAATGTTCTTTTTTTCAACTTAAATGCCTATCTGCCATTATTATTGCCAATACTAAAATATACCACAAAAAAAACTAAAAGATGAACATTTTACTTTTAAAAACAAATATTTTAGTTTATAAAATGCTAGGCATTCTTAAATTTTGGTGATGTATAAAATTTCAAAATTCATTACAAATTGTGATGACTTAAAAAAGATGCAATAACACTAGTTTAGAAAAATTAGTTTCACTCTTGCTTTTACATTACATTCACACAAGCATACAATTGTTTTGTGTGTGTATATATATAACTATACACACACATATATACTCATACATCCATATACACACACATATATAACATATATACACACACACACACATATCCTTATTTATTTTTTATACATTGTGCATATAATTTTCTGGTAAAAATTAAATACTACTTCTATATTTTTGCATTTTGCTAGATGTTAGAACTAGTATTTAAAAAATAAACCCTAAAAAGTTAATTTTATAGAAGTCATCAAATGTAGTTACCAGAAACTGGATGATTAGGGAGAGTGTGGGTTAAAAAAATGTTGGTCAAAGAATACAGAATTACAGGTAGACAGATAGAATAAGTTCAAGAAATCTATTGTACAGCATTGTGATTGTAGTTCATGATACTTTATGTTGTTCTTGAAAAATGCTAAGAGAATGGATGTTAAATGTTCTCACCACCAAAATATCTATTTGAGGTAATGCATATTTTAATTACTTAGATTTATCCATTCTCCAATATATATATATACCTCACAACATCATATTATACACAATAAATACAAGGTTATGTCAATTTAAAATAAAATATATTTATTTAAAAATCAGCTCTCAATATTAATATTGAGAACAAAAGGTATGTAAGACTTTAAAATTTGTTTTAGGATTTTTCCTGTTTTCTTCCATGTCTCCAAGTCTTATATACCTTGTTTTTTACCTAGGTGATTCTGCAACTATTAGACTTTTGACCTCAGTCATGGAGAGATTCTATTTACTAAAGATTCCTTCATGAGATAACAATGTTTTCATGTATTAATTTATTTAACAAATATTTATCGAAAATCTACTCTGTGTCAAGCACTCTTTGGGATGCTTATATCAGTAAATAAAAAGTATATTTGCCTTCACTGCACTGTCATTCTAGTGAGAACACTTCAGCAATAAATAATAGATATAATAAATAAGCAACATGTACAGTATGTCAGAAGATTAAAGAGCTATAGGAAAAACAAGGAGAGTGATGTCCATGGGAATGAGGACAGTAGTTCCAATTTTAAATATGATGACCAGGTGACCTTTTACTGGGATAAGACTTCAGAAAAAGTTAAAGGAGGTGGGGGATTACCTACACAGATAATTAGTGGAAGAATATTCCTAATAGACATAAACATGATATTATAGTTAAAATGCATTAAATTCATTGTTCTATGGAGAATAGATTGCAGGACAACAAGAGTAGAAATAGGAGCAGAAAGCAATAGCAATCTGCAGCTAGAAGAGGCACAGGAGAGCTGAGAAGAGAGACCCTGCCTAGCCTAAGTGCAGTTAAGCTAGACCTAATAACCTTTGTTTGAAGGGTAAAATAAAATAAAACATATATAAAAGTAGAATAAAAGCCTTCAGTCAGAGACTGAGCCCTGCTCAAAGAAAGTCTTTGTTTCATTTTAAGATTTTTTTTTTTTTTTCCTTTAGAAGGAGTCTTACTCTGTCACCCAGGCTGCAGTGCAGTGGCGCTATCTTGGCTCACTGCAAGTTCTGCCTCCCGGGTTCATGCCATTCTCTTGCTTCACCCTCCTGATTAGCTGGGACCACAGGCACCTGCCACCACGTCCAGCTATTTTTTTTTTTTTTGTATTTTTATTAGAGACAGGGTTTCACTGTGTTAGCCAGGATGGTCTCGGTTTCCTGACCTCGTGATCTGCCCACCTCGGCCTCCCAAAGTGCTGGGATTGCACACATGAGCCACCGTGCCCAGCCTTAAGATGACATTTTTTAGAACCATTGTAGGTCCACAAAATAATTAAGAAGAAAGTACAGAGATTTCCCATATTCCCTCCACCCCTTCACATGTACAGCCACTTCCATTGTCAACATCTCCAGCAGGGTAGTACATTTGTCACAATTGATAAAACTAAAAAGACACATTATAATTGCCTATAGTCCATAGTTTACATTACGGTTTATTCTTGGTGTTATACATTCTACATTTGGGAAAACCTATAATGACATGAGTTAAAAGAAAAATTTTTGACAAATTTACTTTAGCAGAGCATACTGGAGCAAAGAAACAATTCATGAGTTGGTTAACACTCTGAACCAGTCAAAGTTCAAAGAACTTCACACAGCAACATGGGCAGACAGTATTTATAGATGGAAAAGGGAAGTAACGTAAAGAAACAGCTTGATTTTCCAGCTTCGCATTTGCTTTCTATGGACATGGTCTGGTCATTTGGCAGCCTGTGATTGTCTGAAAGCTTGGCAGCTAGGATTCAGCTACTTGTTACAAGAATATACTCTTAAGTTAGGTTACAAATGGTTTACATACTAAGTTAGGTTAAAATTTGCTATACACAGACATAGAGTTAGAGCAAATTTAATTTAACTATTTCCCCCTTTTGGTCAGTCTCTCAATTTTGAGAGATCGATTAAAACCTTGGTCATTAATGCACTCTCTGTTGGCCTCAGTATAGAATTCACAATTCTCCACATCAGGTCAGTTGAACATTTCTTTATATTGCCTTTATGTCATCATTATTCTAACTATAGTTAGACCATTTGACATTTAACAGATGGCAGCATATGAGCGTTTAAGACTCTTGAGACGATATGATGCACGAGGGAGACCCTTATGTTGCCTATCAGGAGGATAATGCTAAGAGACTGAAGTATACTCCTTAACAGGAGCCCCCTTGAACTGAGCTGATCAAAATCAAATGTATAAAAAATGAGCCACCAGAGAAATCTACTTGTTTTAACCAAGTAGCTTGTTTGTTGATTTCTTGCAACCGAGTTTCTGCCATACCAGATGTATTTATCCAAGTGCAACAGGAGGTGTTAGCTATTACACACTCCCCCTTGTTTAGCCAAAGTAATCTAAAACAATCTTGTTATCTAAGATAATGTTAGCAAGAGAATTTAAAAAGTTTTCTGGGCAACTGTAGCTTTGCAGTAGATTCAGCTATAATAGCTCATGTTTGATACAGATTTCTAATCATAACCTCCATTTACATTTACGCCAAACCAGGGAAGGAGCATTCTACCAAAAAATTCTCATTTAGAATGATTTATGCCTGCTGGCAAATCTCACTTTATTCTATGGTATAAATTTAGATGTGCTCAGTTTGCAATTGGTTACGGGGTGACACTGGTACCTTTAGAATCCCAAATCTACATTGAACCCTTATTTTTCACATTTGAGACATGTATCATTGATTGTTACATCCTCCACAGATAAAAATACATCCTGGAGGGTAACAACAGACAGGTCCCTGTAGGATGCCTTGTGCGTTAGGGGTCACCAGTAGGGAAGCACGAATAGTATTTGTCTAAGGCTCCATTATTGAATTATTGTACAGTTGGATAACATGATAATTGATAATTAAGAGATTAAGGTTATAAATTTTTCTAAAAACTATCAAATTATCTTTCTTTTGATTTTCTTTTGTAATGTCTGACATACTTTAACTCAAAAAAGCACTCACAAAAAAACTCAGTAGGTTTTGCCTACTGTTCGATTTACATGAGGAATCTTGGTATGTGAATCTAAAAGCCTAACCCTATACAAAGGACCAGATATTATACTTGCAATCTCAGTATAACTTGTTAAGAAGGTGAATCTGAGAATCTCTAAGATTCATGTAAAAATTTAAGTTTTACATGATATAGCCAATATTCAGTTAACTTCGCTGAGGAAGCTATCAATTATGAAATTTAAATTATTGCATTATCTTTGCCATATATAAACCAAAAAGAAACACAGAGAAAAGAGAAAAGGGTTTCATGGTGACAAAAGGAGAGAAGCCTTAATCCATGATCTTGGGAAAGCTGGCTGTCCATGCCTTGGATACAATCTGCTACTGGAAAAAAAAAAAAAAAAAAAAAATTGCTGGTCAGCCTTTCCTTGAGGTCTTTAATAAGTGTATAGTACCTAGTACCAAGGGTGTGAAGGGGCTCTCTTGAGTTGAGAGATGTGGATTCAGAACTCCAGGCCTGAATTTCATAACAGAGAAGAAGTTGCTATGGTCCCTGACAATGGAGTTCGAGGGCAGTTCCTTTATATTGTTTTTCTTTTTGCGAAAGACTCACTCTCCATGTTCTGTGTTACAATGGGCTTCTTTGACCTGCTGAAAATATACTTTGGTGTAACTCATTAAAGCTTTACACTACTGAGACGTGCTAGAGTATATAAGACTGGGAGATACATGGAGTTTTATTATTAGAAGAATAGGCCTTAGAGTAACTATTTTATTCTGCATTTTGCAGTGGAACTGGATATAATTGCCATTAATCCATAATATCTTTGACCAAAGCAATACAGTCAATTCAGTTAGTTTTGACTAATGCTATTGTGTTTATAAAACATTTTTAAGTTTTTTATAACTTCTCCAGTAAAATGAGTACCTCCTTTTCTGAGGATACCTCTAGCGATGCCCCATAAAGAGAGCACATTTTTTAATATCTTGGTAGCTACTGTGAGAGCACTGGTCTTCCTACACAGGAAAGCTTCTATAAAACCAGAAAACAGGAACTGAAAGTGGAAATTGACTGAAGTCCATCTGTATGTGTTGAAATATTCCACCAGGAGCTAGAAATGTAGCACCTGAGGTTTTTATTGTCTTAATAGAATTATTAACTTGGCAAAGCAAACATTGGTTAAAAACCACTTTAATAATTTTTAAAAAGTAATCACCAATTTTCTTCCTTTATGTGTAGTATCACTGTATTCCATGATGAGTCATAATGTACAGAGCTTTTAATAATGGAAGATTCACAGGCTTAGGAAGAACCAGACAGCTTCCCAGGCTCTCCGTAATTTCACACTTAGCATAGAATCTACAGTTTTTTAAATACCAATTTTGTTTCTCCAGTTTAGGTGCATGGCACTGTTTATTAAATAGGGTATCATAGGTAATCTGATTTGAATCACTGTTAAGGAGCTTTTTCAAATTTCATATCTTAACAATTTCGGTACTGGCTGACAGCTTGAAAATCTGCCAAGGCATTTGTTTCTCTTCTTCTGCTTGATGCTGGGCTAGCAGTTTTATGAACCAATTAGTTTCTTCATTAGATTGCTGAAAATTCTTAGCCAGTCCAATGGTCTGATCTTAAAGTTATTAGAAACCTGTACTTTTCAGAGTTCTTTCCATGAATCTCCTTGAAGATGAAACACTTCAGATTTATAGTTGCTCAGGAAAGTACCAGAGTAAACAATTAATCATCTGTAAATGATAAGACGTAAAACAGTGATTGTTAAAGATCTGATGAGCGGTCATTACAATCATGGTAAAATTAGGTTATTTACATTTCATAAAACATTTTAAGATAATTACTAAATGATATGGTTTGGTTCTGTGTCCCCACCTAAATCTTGTCTCAAATTGTAATCCCCGGGTGTCAGAGGAGGGGCCTGGTGAGAGGTGACTGAATCATGGGGGCAGACTTCCCTCCTGCTGTTCTCATGATAGTGAGTGAGTTCTCATGAGATCTGGTTGTTTGAAAGTGTATAGCACTTCTTCCTTCACTTTGTCTCACCTGCTCCATCATGGTAAGGTTTGCTTGCTTCCCCTTCACCTTCTGCCATGATTGTAAGTTTTCTGAGGCCTCCCAGTCATAATTCCTGTTAAGCCTGTAGAACTGTGAGCCAATTAAACCTCTTTTATTCATAAATTATCCAGTCTCAGGTAGCTCTTTATGATGGTGTGAGAACAAACTAATATATCAATTGGTACTGGGAGAGCGGGCACTGCTATAAAGATACCTGAAAATGTGAAAATGACTTAGGAACTGGGAAACGGGCAGAGGTTGAACCAGTTTGGAGGGCTCAGAAAAAGACAGGAAGATGTAGGGAAGTTTGTAACTTCCTAGAGACTTGCTGAATGGTTTTGACCAAAATCCTGATAGTGATATCGACAATGAAGTCCAGGATGAGATGGTCTCAGACAGAGATAGGAACTTATTGGGAACTGGAGTAAAGATCACCCTTGCTGTTCTTTAGCAAAGAGATTAGTGACATGTTGCCCCCTACCATAGAGATCTGTGGAACTATGAACCTGAGAAGGATTCTTTAGGGTATCTGGCAGAATAAATTTCTAAGCACTGAAGCATTCAAGATGTGACCTGGGTGTTTCCAAAGTAATGTTTATATATGTGAAGAAAGGCATCGTCTAAAATTGGAACATATTTAAAAGGGAAGCAGAGCATAAAAGTTTGGCTTTCTGCCATGATTGTAAGTTTCCTGACCCCTGCCAGTCATGCTTCCAGTTAAGCCTGCAGAACTATGAGTCAATTAAATTTATTTTCTTCATAAATGGATGAGATGTTTCTTGGAACAATTATCAGTGATAACCCATCCTGGATATGACTCTTGGAGTGACTGGATAAAGTGAAATTTAGGTAACAATAACTTGAATCCAGAACCATGAAAAAGAGAAAGAGAAGAGAGAATTTGAGGCACTGAGTAGATTATATGTAAGAATACTGTTTCTGTCAAAGGAGATGGAAAATGGAAGACGTAGCCAATTTCAAAGTTGTCAGCAAATAAGAAGGCACGACTGGAGGATTTATAGTTTGTAATTACAAGAAGTGTTAGAACATGGATGGAGTTGTTCTCAAAGAAAAATGATGTTTCAGAGAGGGAGAACATAACATTTCGACATAAGAACAATGAACATCAACTGTGGCATATGGAAAAAAAGGAAAATTTTCCTCAAATTCTGATTTCTTGTTCCATAATTCAAAGAGACTAACAGATTATTTGGTTAAGCATTTGAAGTGGTAGAAAGTGTATTTACCATTGAATAAAATAAAAAAATAGAAAGATTTTGTTGTTGTTGTTGTTGTTGGAGGGAATACTTTGAGAGTGGGTGAGAAGGTAGAAATATTTTGTAATTATTATTATTTCTGTTTTTGAGATGGAGTCTTGCTCTGTCACCCAGGCTGGAGTGCAGTGGCATGATCTAAGCTCACTGTAACCTCCACCTCCCTGGTTCAAGAGAGTCTCCTGCCTCAGCCTCCCAAGCAGCTGGTATTACAGGTGTGAGCTACCATGGCCGGCTGTTTTTTTTTTTGTATTTTTAGTAAAGACAGGGTTTCACCACGATGGCCAGGCTGGTCTCAAACTCCTGACCTCAGGTGATCCACCCACCTTGGCCTCCCAAAGTGCTGGGATTACAGGTGTAAGCCATGGTGCCAGAACAGATTTTGTAATTAGAGAAGAGGGAAGACAACTTAGATTTGACAATAAGGATCAGGGAACTGAGCTATCTAAGGTTGAGTTGGTGTGAATTATCTGCTGAATACGAAAAGCCTCATTTACTCAAAGGTTTTTGCTGTAGCTGACTGAGACAGTTTAAAATTCAGAGAAAGCACAACTGTCAGTGAAAAAAACAAAAACGAGATTAGTTGCCTCCCAGGAGTAACTTCATATTAGAGGAAACTTGAAGCCATTGTACTAAATTTAACTTATAAGCTCTGCACTGTTACATTCATTTAAGAAAGATTGTTGGCCAGGCGCGGTGGCTCACGCCTGTAATCTCAGCACTTCGGGAGGCCGAGATGGGCAGATCACGAGGTCAGAAGATCGAGACCATCCTGGCTAACATGGTGAAACCCCATCTCTACTAAAAATACAGAAAAATTAGCCGGGTGTGGTGCCAGGCGCCTGTAGTCCCAGCTACTCAGGAGGCTGAGGCAGGAGAATGGTGTGTACCCAGGAGACGGAGCTTGCAGTGAGCCGAGATCGTGCCTCTGCACTGCAGCCTGAGCGGCAGAGCGAGACTCCGTCTGAAGGAAGGAAGGAAGGAAGGAAGGAAGGAAGGAAGGAAGGAAGGAAGGTTGGTTGTGTTTAGAAAAGGTAAAACAGTAAACATATTTGATTCAATTTTTAAAATACATTTGAGCGTGTATGAAAATTAACACAAAAACCCACCTTCCAAAATGAGGCTTCATGCATAGTAAAAGAGTATATTCAAACCATATATCATTTATTATAATTAAAAAAATTAAAAAATAGAAAAATGTTTCAGTGAGTGTTGGGAGATTGACTTTTAGTAGAACTAAAAATTCTGATGGTTCACAAAGTTGAAGGTGTTGAAGCTTAAACTAAAAATGAAACTATTTTGCTATCGTACAATTTGAAAAGTAAAAATGAAGAGATGAAGGAAGAATTAGAGATTAAATATAAATAACATGTGGCATTTTGACTTTCAGGCAATTTTTGAACAATAGAATCATTATAAGAACGTAAGCTATGACAATAGGTGATAAAGATGGGTAAAGGAAAGTTTAGAGGAAATTATGGAAAAATAATGAAAATCAATATTGAAATAATTAGATTTCATGAAAGTAGAGAAAGCATAGGAGGACAAAAGCATAGTTGATTTGATCAAAGGGTTTTTTTAACTGTAGGGAATCATTAAGTACAGTCTGTAAAAGGGGATTATGCTAGAGAAGTGATCATTACAAATAGACTACTCATTTATTTCCCGATTATTTCAGATACCATAATTTGAAATAATATAAAGTAATTTGCAATTACATAAAGTCCTAATTTGCAATTATATAAAGTTCTGGTCATTTAACTTATGTTCTACCTAGTTCAGTCTTTAGTTCTTCTATTAAAACCTTCTAGTTCACTGAGATATTAAACTAAATGTGCAGATATCTTAATATATGCATGCACATACTTATATAAGCATGTTTAAAGAGTTCTAGAATTATATTGACCCATTTCAGATCATCATATTAATAGTATAAAGATATTAATAGAACATAAGATTAAAATAAGCATTTATTCATTTATTTTATAATGTAGAAATATATTACCTATATTTTAAATAAAGCTCATATTCAGAAAACTTCTATTAGAAGGTCATTTTATTTAGATAAACTTAATTGTCCTTCTGAACATGAGAGCGAATATAAAAGATTGATGATAAGATTAATTTAAAGATTGTGTGAGATAGCAGTAGTATGCAACTCAATGAATCTATATTAAGATAGAATTTGATTATGGCCATTCGTGCAGGAGTAAGGTGGTATGGCATTGTGGTTTTGATTGCACTTCCATGATCATTAGTGATGTTAGGCATTTTTACATATGCTTGTTGGCCATTTGAATATATTCTTTTGCAAGTTGTCTATTTATGTCCTTAGCCCACTTTTTGATAAGATTGTTTTGTTTTACTTTACTTGCTGATTTCTTTATGTTCTTTGTAGATTCTGGATATTAATTCTTTGTCCGATGTATAGACTGTGAATAAAGTATTCACAGATGTATAAATCTTAAAAAATACTGCAAAGAGCATCAGAAATTAATGAGTACTGTTTTTCTGAAAACACACAGACACACACACACACACACACATGAAATTAAGAGTTCCTAAATGTATAAATTATGTAGCACAGTTTTTCAATTTAGAAGTGAAAAAATAATTGTATTTTACCTTTTTCTTTTCTTTCCATGTGTAACTTCAACTTTGTTTGTTAAGTAATGTGAGAACAACTCTTTGGATATTTTCTTTACTTTTATTTTCAGATGTTTAAGTTCTACTTTCATTCACAAGTTCATTGGAAAACTTCTGTACTACCTGAAGCAATTTCCCTGTTTTCCTCACCCCATCATAAAGTGGCTACTTGTCCTTCCCTGTAAGTTCTGTCTTTAGCTTTGATTCCTGGGATCTAACTCTGGTCATTTCAAAATAATCAAAGAGCTGTATTTTGATAATTTTATTTTTCGGAGATTTCTCCCATTTCTTTATTTTATTTTATTTTTTTTGTATTCTCTTACAGATTCTTGGAGACCCCATCTTTGTCTTTTAAACACATTTCCAACATACTTTAATTTTAATACATTTTCCTCTTTGCCTAACTCCATACATTTGTCATACTAGTAAGTATTCCACTCTTTGTTGATTGAGGCTATTGTCCTTAAATTGTATATGTTTCAGTTGATCTTGAAAAACTCATTTACTATATCATACACCTGTAGTCATCTGTAGTTGTGAGAGTGACCACATGATTCCCTAGGTCTGTCCTATATGCTGCTGATAACACCTCCAGTTTCTCCACGTGTAAATTCTTTTTGTTTTTGTGTTGCTTTTGGGTTTTTTGGCCTATTTTTTGTTAGACTTTCCTGAAATCTTTGTTCATGCCCTGTTATATTTGTATAGTCTCATTGTCTCAATCTCTCAATGATCTGTGGCACTGATACGATAACTTGCTCTTAAAATGTCCCCAAATTTGACAGCATCTCAGAATGTCATGTGCACACCTGTTACTCTTGTTAAGACTAATTGTACTGCTACAAGCACTGTCTTTGTTTATGTCCTTACCAATTATGGACCCTAATATTATCTGCATTCAAGTTTGTGAATCAAATTTGAGTCTAAGAACAAGAGGAAGCACCATACTCTACCTGACAGCAAGATGTAGAGTCTACTTCAAATATATATGCAGAATCCAATTCCCTCTTTTACTTAAACTGCTACCTCTCAGGTCTAATCTATCATTTATGTTTTTACTTGGATTAAAACAATATCTTCCCAACTGTTCTCACTGCTTCTTCTCTTGTTACATAAAGTTTGCTCGCAGCAAAACATGCAGAGAGATCTTATTGTAAGTCAGATTGTGTCATTCTGTGTGCAAAACTCTCCAGTGTATTCCTCACTCAAAGGAAAAGTTTATGACCTATAATGTGATTTATAATCTGACTTCCCTGTTACCTCTCTAACCTCACCTCTCCTAGTTCCCACATTCAGCTTCTCAGTGCAGCCACACTGGCCTTCTCAACCTTCTTCAAATCTGCCAGTCATTCTCATCAATAACTTCACAGAATGCAGGAATGTTAGCATGTTTTACATTGCTTAAAATGCCTAATGATAAAAAATTACATGACTAAGTTTGCTCAACATTTATCTATACATAATTCATCTACTTTTATAAATAAATGAAAGATTACTTTTTTATTTTCAATGTTATTCAGTTAAGAAGTAAATGAAAGTATAGAGCACACAAGCTTTATGAGAAATTTTTCCATTTTTTTGAGCAACGGTGATTCTTTAATATTATAATTGAAAAGAACTACTTTTGTCTAAATCAAAACTCCTTTGCCTGCTTTCCACATGGGTTTTCAATGTCACTGCATTTACAGAATTACCCACTTACAAAATAACAGGAAAATTATTTCATCAGATGGCTATTATACAGTGGTAATTTTGTCTCAAAAGTGTTCTTATGTTATGTGAATTGCCTTCAATAAAGTTTTAAATATGTATTTTAAATTTCATATTAAGATGTAAGAACATTATTCTATGCAACACTTTTTTTCTCCTCAAATTCTATTCTATTTCTCCAAAGAGATAATGAATAATGTCAGAGGGCAGAGGAAATTTTTTTAAAGATGCAATGTTATCTGAATGTCCCCTAAAAATTGTATTCCATTTAGAAATGAAGGCTTTTTCTCTCTGGAAGTTTTGTATATTTTGTGACGTGTCACATACTACCTTGAATTACAATTTTGGAAATGAGTGTTTTCACAAAATAACCTATCCACATTATAATTCATTATTCAATAGTGGCACGATATTTCACTGTAAAAGTATGCTATCTTTATTGACTTAACCACTTCTCAACTGATAGACCATTTTGTCATTCTATATATTTTTGTTACCTAAATAACTACACAATGAAGTCATATTCATATATACATATTTATAGTTTTAGAACAAGTATTACGAATCAGAGTGATGTCACCCGAATGGCAGACTAGAAGTAGACTTGCTTTACCCCCACCCACACAGTAAGCAACAAACATATATACAACACCAATATTGTCATCAGCAATATCCCAGCACTCAGATCTGAGGATGAGACAGTTCTTGGAACCACAAATAAGTGAAAAGAAGCAAACAAGCAAAAAGAACACTCTGAGCTGATAGTAAGAGCATCAGACTTCTAGATTCACAATGCCCCTCCCCCAAACTATCAGGCACAGCCAGTGCAGAAAATTTCCTCCAGACTCAGTTTCTACACTGAAAAAATGAGATCAAGATGGACAATCAGCTTCCTCATCATCTTGGATTTCCTTACAGGAGATCTGTTCTTCTTTCATATACAGGAAGTGTCACGAGTGCCTTAAGTGAGTGGAAAAAAAAAAAAACCTGAAGGCAGCCAGAGTCAAAAAGTGGGAGCGGGACCATATCTCAAGCCCATAAAGTCTGCTCTTATCCTGGCCAAAAAAGATACCAAATCAGAGTGGCAATTTAGTGGCACATTGCTGTAAGGGGCAGGTTTCATGGGTTTCCTGGGCACAAACCCCTAGTCAGCCTTCCAGCACACAGCTTGGATATGCCTTTGGTGACCTACCCTATACAGGATGGGCAGTGTTCCAATATTTTGCTAGAGATGATATTGGGTTTAAGCCACCATCTATTACTTAAAAGAAGGTAGTGAAATAGTGTAAAATATATTCAACAGGTAGACTACAAGGGTTCTCAAAGCAAACATATGCAAGAAAAAATGAAACAAGAACTGGTGTAAATAACTGATGCTTCAATGTGAAGACATAGAAGCATATCCATAAGAAGCAACAGCAAAGAGAGAACCATGACTTTCCCAAATGGACAAAACAAGAAATCAGTAAGCAGATGATGATGTATGAGTTCTCTGATAAGAATTCAAAACAGCAAGCTTAAGGAAACTCTGTGAACTTCAAGATAACAAAGAAAAGCAATTCAGAAATTTAACAGAGAAATTTAACAAGCAGATAAAAATTTTAAAAAATCAAACGAAAGCCTGCAACTGAGAAGCATATTTGCTGAACAGAAAAATGCATTAGAAGCTGTTAAGAATAGAATAGATAAAACAGAGGAAAAAATCAATGACATTGAAAATAGGGTATTTAAAGACAGAGGACAAAGAAGAAAAGAGAATGGAAAGGAATAAAGAGCACCTACAAGATATAGAAAACGGCCCCACAAGAGCAAATTTAAGAATTGTTGATGTCCAAGAGGGAGTTGTAAAAGAGCCAGGAGTAGTCTTAGTAAATGAATTAATAATTGACATCATTCTGAAATTTGAGAAATATGTAAATATTCAAGTGCAGAAAGGTCAGAGATAACCAAACAAATTCAACCCAAATAAGACTAACCCAAAACATATAATAATCAAGCTCTCAAAAGACAAAAGCAAGAGATTATCTTAAAAGCAGCAAGAGAAAAGAAACAAATAATATGTAAAAGAGCTTCAATTCATTGGGCATTAGACTTCTCAGTGGAAGCCATACAGGTCAGGAGCAAGTGGGATGAAGTTTTCGAAGTTCTGAAAGAAAAAATAAAAATGTTAACCAAGAATATTGTATTATCCTTCAAGCATGGAGAAGTTATTTTTTAACATAAACATGAGGAAATTTAATACGACCAGACCTGTCTTACAAGGAAGTCTAAAGATAGATATTAAATCTGAAAAGAAAGACACTAACATACAAAAAGAAAACATTGAAAGATATAAAACCAACTGGTAAAAGTGATTATAAAAACTCAGGTTATTCTAGTGCTGTAATTGTTTTGTACAATCCACTCATCTCTCTAGTAAGAAGATGAAAAGATGATTCTATCACAAGCAATAATAGCTAAGATAACATATTAATAGAAAGGCAATTTAAAAAGAAATAAATTGAGACGACAAAAAGACACAATGTGAAGGTGGATGGAGTTAAACTCTAAAGTTATTTATAGTTTTTTCTTTGTTCATTTCTGTTTTATTTATTTATTTATTTAGAGACGGAGTCTCACTCTGTCGCCCAGGCTGGAGTGCAGTGGCACCATCTCTGCTCACTGCAAGCTCGCCTCCTGGGTTCACGCCATTCTCCTGCCTCAGCCTCCCAAGTAGCTGGGCCTACAGGC
>NW_012107975.1:975425-1011279 GCF_000951045.1 Mandrillus leucophaeus | reverse complement strand
CTGGGATTACAGGCATGAGCCACCGTGCCCCGCCCATTTCTGTTATTTTCTTTGTGATCAAAGATAAGTTGTCCTCTGTTTAAAATAATTTGTTATATCTACTAGATGGTTTTGGTAAGCCTCATGATAATCACAAAGCAGAAACCTACAATAGATACTTTAAAATGAAAAACAGCAAATTAAAACATATTACCAGAGAATTGTACTTAACCAAGAGAAAAGGCAGCAAGGAAGAGAGAGATGAGTTATAGAGCAACCAGAAATGAAGTAACGAAATGACAGGAGTACATCCTTACCTATTGATAATAACATTGAAAATAAATAAACTAAATTATCCAATTAAAAAACATAGAGTGATGGAATGCATTAAAAAAAATCAAGACTCATCCTGCTGCCTACAAGAAATCCACTTCGCTTATAAAGACACACACATTAACTGTGAAGAAATGAAAAAGATAATTCATGCAATTGAAAACCAAGAAAGAGCAGGAATAGCTAGATATATATATATAATCAGATAAAACAAACTACAAGACAAAGACAGTAAAAAAGATAAATAAATAAAAGAAGATCACTGTATAATGATAAGGGAGTCACTTCGGCAAGAAGATATAACAATTATAAATATCTGCACCCAATACCAGAGTAGACAAATATATAAGGCAAATATTTGTAGAGCTATTGGGAGAGATAAGATACAATTCCATAATAATAAAGACCAGAGTGGAAATCAATGAAATTTGAACTTAAAAAATACAGAAGAGAAGTAAATAAAAATTTGCTTTTTTGAAAAGATAAAGCTTGACATACCTTCAGCTAGACTAAATAAAAAAGAGATAAGACCCAAATAAATAAAGCTAGAAAACTAAGGAAATATAACAACTGATACCCGAAAAATACAAAACATTATTAGAGACAGTTATGAACAACTATATACCGACAAAGTAGAAAACGTAGAAGAAATAGATAATTTGTGAACATTTTCAATCTACCAAAATTGCATTATGAAGAAATAAAAAAGGACCATTAATGTGTAATAAAATCTAAGCTGCAATAAAAAGTCTTTCATCAAAGAAAAGTCTAACACCTAAAGGCTTTTCTGAATTCTACCAAACATCTGAAGAACTAATACCAGTTCAATCAAAGTATCAAGAATATTAAAGAGGAAGGAATAATTCCAAATTTATTCTATAAGTTCAGCATTACCCTGATATTAAAATCAAATGAGGATTCAACTGAAAAGAAAACTACAGGCCAATATCCCTGATAAACATAGATGCAAAAGTTGTCAATAAAATACTACTAAACCAAAAACATCATTCACCATGATCAAGTGGGATTCATCCCAGGGATGCAAAGACAATTCAACACATCAATATCAATAAATATATATCACATTAACAGAACCAAGAACAAAAATTATATGATTATATCAATAGATGCTTTAAAAGTGTTCAGTAAAATTCAATATTCCTTTATGATAAAAACTCAACAAATTGGTTTTAAAGACAAACCTCAAAACAACAAAGAACATATGTGACAAATCCACAGCTAACATGCTAAATGGGAAAAGATGGAAAGTCTTTCCTCTATGATCTAGAACAAGACAAGATTGCCCACTTTTACCACTTTTCCTCAACATAATACTGTAAGTCCTAGCCAGAGCAACAGGCAAGAGAAAGAAATAAATGACATCCAAATTGAAAAAAAAAAAAAAGAAAAATTATCCTTGTTTGTAAATAATCTTATATTTAGAGAAACCTAAAGACTTCACCCCCGAAAATTCAGAACTTGTAAACAAATTCAATAAACTTGCCTGATACAGAATCAACATATAAAAACAGAAACTTTTATATATGACAATAAGGAGCAATCTGAAAAAAATACATAAAACAATCTCATTTTATATAGTTACAAAAAAAAAATACCCATAACAACCCTAGGAATAAATTTAACCAAAGAACTGAAAGATCTCTACGAGGAAAACTATAAAACATTGTTGAAAGAAATTGAAGACACACACAAAAAACAGAAATACATTTTATATTCTTAGATTGAACAACTAATATTGTTAAAATATCCATACTCCCAAAAGTCAAAATATGGAATTAACTTACGTGTCCATCAATGAATGAAGAAAGAAAATTTAGTACATATACATAATGGAATTTTATTCAGCCATTAAAAAATTGAATCATGTTATTTGCAGCAGCATAGATAGAACTGGAAGTCATTGTAAGTGAAATAAGCCAGGCACAAGAACAAAATATTGCATGTTCTCATTCATATGTGAGACCTTAAAAAGTGGATCTTACAAAGTAAAGAGTGGATTGGTGGCTACCAGAGACCAAGAAGAGAGTGGGGAGAGACGAATGAAGAGACATTGAGTATAGGTGCAAAATACAGATATATAGAAAGAATAACACCTAGTGTTTGATATTTTAGTAAGGTGAACTGTAGTTACTAATAATCTATTGTATACTTCAAAATAGATAAAAGAGAAAAATTCAAATATTTCCAGCATAAAGAAAATAAATTTGTTAAAGGTGATAGATATTCCCATTACCCTAATTTAATCATTACAAATTTTATGAATGTATCAAAATATCACATGTACCCTGAATATATGTACATCTACTAGGTTTCAGTAAAACAGCAAAAACAAGAATCAGAGACTACATAGATTTTAATTTTTAATAGATGTGGCTAAATTCTCCTCCTAAAGACTGTGACTATTTACATTGTCATGAAAAATGAATAGTTTGGGAATCCAATTCTCTAAACTTTTTCCTGATTTTATTACTTTATTATTTATTTATTTATTTTGAGACAGAGTCTCACTCTGTCGCCCAGGCTGGAGTGCAGTGGCGTGATCTTGGCTCACTGCAAGCTCTGCTTCCCGGGTTCACGCCATTCGCCTGCCTCAGCCCCCTGAGTAGCTGGGACTACAGGCGCCTGCCACCACGCCCGGCTAAGTTTTTTTTTCTTCTTTTTTTAGTAGAGACGGGGTTTCACCGTGTTCACCAGGATGGTCTCAATCCCCTGACCTTGTGATCCGCCCGCCTTGGCCTCCGAAAGTGCTGGGATTACAGGCGTGATTGTCATATTGTTCTGTTACTTTGTTCTTTTGTTAACTGCCCTTTTAAAACTTCACATTAATAATAAAAACCATATTATTATGTATATGAACACTCTATGTATTGCAAGAATATAATTCTACTGAGCCACTTCCAATATGCATTTATTGTGTCTTGCCTTTACTTTTTAAAATGATATTGTATACTTTATGGATATTGTTTTACTTTATCCAATTCAGTTGTAAGAAATTACCTCAAACTTTGTGGATTAAAATAAAAATAATAATTATCTCTCAGTGTCTTTGGGTCAGGAATTTTGGCATAACTCAGGAGGGTCCGCTGAGTCAGTATCTCATATAGGCTGAAATCAAGGTAACGATTAAGGTTGCAGTGTTGTTATCAGGTTAAACTGAGAGAGGATCAACTTCTATGCTCTCTTGTGTGGTTATTAGTATAGTTTAGTTCTTCCCAAATTGTTGGATTAAGGGCTGCATTTTCTCACTAACTGTAGGCCAGATGTCTTTCTTAGTTCCACGTCATATGTCTTTCTCCATAGGATAGCTCGTACTTTAGCAATTGGCCTCTATCTGAATGAACGAATGAGAAATAGTGAGAAAAACAAAAAGCCAGCCTTTTAAAATTCAATCTCAAAAGTGATATTCTATCATCTTTGCCATCCTTTTTGGCATAGAAGCAAATGATTTGGACCAGACCAAACTAACAGTGAGGGAATTACACAAGGTCATGAATATCTGGAGGCAGAGATCTTTGAGAAGCATCAGTTGTTGTCTGGCACAGATGTTTAAAATCTTATTTAGACAAATTTGTCTGAACATAGCTTTATTATTTATGACTTTGACAGGAAAAAAGTGTTTCTGGCTTGTTAAAAATACTTCACTATGCATACAATAGTGTTTGGAATGTAATAAACACTCATTATTTGTTGAATAAATGCATTAATAAGTAGATATACTATTAAAAATACTTGATATGTTTTAATTGCCTTTATGTCTTATGTGATATAATTCAAAGATGCCCATAAATCCCCAGGCCATCCTGTGTCCATGCCACTTGCCAAGTAACATACCTCCCTCTATCACAAGGTGCACTTTGTATTTCCACACAGCAAATCTAGGCTTTTCTGATTTGCTTTTGCAAATGTAATGGAGTGTGGCAGCAGTGACGGTACTAGCTCTGAGCTAGGGGCTAAAGAGGTTTTGTATGAATCTACACTGCCTTTGAGCTCTACTGCTACCATATGAACAAGCCTGACCCAACATGCTGAAAAATGATAAACCACGTGAAAAAGACACAATCTCAAATATCAGATCTATCCAATCAGAAACATCCCACTTCTATACAGAGTGGCAGATCCCTGGTGATCAATAAGTGATTAAACACTTAACTGTACCCAGCCAACACCATCAGGATGAACTGAGCCTGGCTTAAACTGTGGAATGATAGAATTGTGACATGAATACATGTTTATTGTTTTGAAGTGGTTAATTACAGAACAAAATCTAAATAATATAATGCATGAATATTTTTAATCTTTAAAATTTTTGTTTTGAACTAATTACAGATTTACAGAAACATAGTACTGAATGTTTCTGCATATTTATCATTCAGTTTTTGCAATTTAATTAGTGGAAGGGCTTTTCTGAGTTATTTGTCTTTGCTAGTAAGTTTTAAGTTTATTATATTGTGATTACAGACATTTGATACAATATTTCAGTTTATAAAATTTATTATTCATATATGTGCATAATACAGTTATAAATATAGATACCTACACATATGTGTATACTATGATAGTGATTACATTGCTTAAATTTTATTTCCTAATGTATTTATGTCCACCCACTTAATTTGTCTTGTCCTAAGAGGAATGTATTCAAGTTCCCATTCTTAGTATATTTATATCTATTTCTCTTTTGATACCCTACAATTTTTGCTTAATAAATATGTTTCCTGTTATTTCATGCATACATATTCATCAATGTTATATAATCATATGACCTATAGATTTTAGCAGTAAAATGTACCTTGTTTAAATGTTTCTGATTTTGAATTTTACCATGTCTGATAAAAAGATATTATTCCTGCTCTTTTGCATTAATTTTTATGGGAAACATTAGTCCATCCCTTAATTTTTACCTTTCTAAATAATTCTGTTTTACGTATGTCTATAGTGTATACTATATATTTGGGTTTTGTTTTAGGAGCAAAACTGAACTTATTTTTGTTTAATAGGACAATTGAATCCACATACATCTCTTGTTATGACTGTTATGTTTGGTCTCAACTCTGTCATAATATTTTACAATTATGTATATTTTGTTTTGTTTGCTATGTTTTTTTTTTCTTTCCATATGTATACCTTGATACGTATTTTTAAATGTTGGCTTTAAGAAAGGTTTATGTCATTATTCTACTAAGAATTTTTGAGTGTATATTTTATTTAATGTCCTTTCAAGTCTCATTTAGTTAATAGTTTTATTATTAATTCATAACAGGTTTCATTTTTTCTTACTGTACTTATGTACTTATTGACTATACAATGGTAGCTTTATTGCTTTTCTAATTTCCTTCTCCTTTTTCTCCAAGTTTTTTTAGTTGCATTATTTTTACCTTGTTACATTGTGACTTTATTACAATTGGACATTTTTCAAATTTGAAGAATTTTTCCAAAATTTCTAAATGTAATAAAGTCACAGTGTAACAAAGTTAAAATAATGCAATGAAAATGACATTTTAATATACATATGTACTTTAAAATATTCACCATCAGTTCTTTTTTTGGAGTTTTGTTCATTGGTTAGATAACTCTCATCTAGGAGATTACTCAGGAAGGGCTGATTGGTACACAATTTCAAACATTATGTATGCCAAAAACTTTTTGTCTATAGTCATGATATTTGAAATTCAGCTTGGCTAGATTAATCAAAGGTTTAATAACTGGTTCTGGTGGAACTTTTAGTAACTTAATATTAAATGGTAATTGCTATCTTTGGCTGCTAATCAGACAAAATTTTTTTCTTTTTTATTAAATTTTAATTTTTATTATTTAGAATAATTTCATGTTTTCACTTCTATTTTTCACTTAGAGGTATGTGTACAAGTTTCTGATATAGGTGAATTACATGTCATGGGGTTTGGTATACATATTATTTTGTCACCCATGTAGTAAACATGGTACTGATAGGTAGATTTTCAATTCTTTTTCTCCTACCAACCTCAAATAGTCCACGATGTCTGTTGTTCCCTTCTTCATGTCAATTTTTACTCAATATTTAGCTCCCACTTACAAGTAAGAACATGTGGTATTTTGTTTTGTATTCCTGAATTAGTTTTCTTAGGATTATGGCTTCCAACTCCATCCATGTTGTTGCAAAGAATGTGATCTCATGCTGTTTTATGGCTGTGTGATATTCCATGGTGCATACATACCAGATTTTCTTTATCCATTCTACTATTGATGGGCATTTAGCTTCATCTGTGTCTTTGCTATTGTGAATAATTCTGCAATGAATATACACATGCATGTGTCTTTGTGTTAGAACAATTTATATTCCTTTGGGCATATACCTAATAATAAGATTACTAAGTCAAGTGGTACTTACATTTTAAGTTCTTTGAGAAATCTCCACGTTGCTTTCCATAATGGCTGAACTAATTACATTCCCACCAGCAATGCATAAGCATACCCTTTCCTCTGCAACCTTGCCAGCATCTGTTATATTTTGACTTTATAGTAAAAGCCATTCTGACTGGTATGAGATGGTATCTCATTGTGGTTTTGATTTGTATTTATTTAATGATTGGTGATGTGGAGTATTTGTTTAGGTTTGTTGGCCACCTGTATGTTTTCTCTAGCAAAGTGTCTGTTCATTCCCTTTGCCCACTTTTTAATGGAGTTGTTTGTTTTTTGTTTGTTAATTTGCTTAAATTCCTTATATATTTTGGATATTAGTCCTTTGCTGGATGCATGCTTTGCAAATCACACATAAATAGAGGAAGATTTCAACACCCCACTGAGAGTATTAGACATATCCTCAATGCAGAAAACTAACAATGATATTTGAAACCCAAACTCAACATTTGAGTAAATGGGTTTACCAGTCAACTATAGAACTCTCTACCCCAAAAACAAAAGAATATACATTTTTCACATCTGCTTATGGCACATACTCTAAAATCAACCACACATTTGGCCATGAAACAATTCTCAGCAAATTAAAAATAAAAAGTAAAAAAAGTATACACACGAAAACACACTCTCAGACCACAGAACAATAAAAAATAGAAACCAATACTAAGAAAATCACTCAAAACTATACAATTACGTGGAAATTAAACAACCTGTTCCTAAATGATTTTTTTTTATTAAACAATGAAATTAAGGCAAGAAATTAAGATATTCTTTGAAACTAATGAGCACAAACATACAGCATAGCACAATCAGTGGTGAAAAGCAGTGTTAAGAGGGAAGTTTACAGTGCTAAACGCCCACATCAAAAAGTTAGAAAGATCTCAAATTAACAACCTAACATCACACATAGAGTAACTAGAGTGAAAAGAGCAAACTAAACCCAAAGCCAGCAGGAGACAAAAAATAACAAAAATCAGAGCTGAACTAAAACAAACTGTGACACAAAAATCCATACAAAAGGTCAATGAATCCAGAAATTTGTTCTTTGAAGGAATAATACAGAAAGAAAAGATCCAAATAAATACAACAAGAAATGACAAAAGAGACATTGCCACTAACTCCACAGCAAACCCTCGAAGACTACTAAGAATACCTCTACGCACACAACCTGGAAGAAATGCATAAATTCCTGGAAGCATACAACCTCTCAGGATTAAACTAGGAAGAAATTGAATCCCTGAATAGACCAATAATGACTTCTGAAATTAAGTCAGTAATAAAAACTCTGCTTGCCATAAAAACCCAGGACCTGACCGACTCAGAGCCAAGTTCTATTAGATGAGCAAACAAGAACTGGCACCATTCTTACTAAAATTATTTCAAAAAATTGAGGAAGATGGACTCCTCCCAAACTCATTCTATGAGGCCAGCATCATACTTATACTAAAATCTAGCAGTGACACAACAAAAAAGGAAAAGTTTGGCCAATATTCTTGATGAACATTGATGCAAAAATTCTCAACAAAATATTAGCAAACCAAATCCATCAGCTCATCAAGAAGCTAATCCATGACACTCAAGTAGGCTTTATCCCTGGACTACAAGGTTGGTTCAACATAAGCAAATCAAAAAATATGATTCATCACACAAACAGATTAAAAAACAAAAATCACATAATCATCTCAATAGATTCAGAAAAGGCTTTTGATAAAACTCAACATACTTTCATGTTAAAAACATTCAACAAACTAGGCATTGAAGAATCATACCTCAAAATAATAAGAGCTATCTCTGACAAACCCATGGCCAATATCATACTGAATGGTCAATAGCTGAAAACATTCCTCTTGCGAACCAGAACACAACAAAGATGCCTACTCTCACCACTCCTATTCAGCATAGTACTGGAAGTCCTAGCCAGAGCAATCAGGCAAGAGAAAGAAATAAAATGCATCCAAATAAGATGAGAGAAAAATCAAACTATCTCGTTTGCAGAAAATGTGGTATATATCTGGAAAACCCCATATTATCTGCTCAAAAGCTCTTTGATCTGATAAACAACTTCAACAAACTTGCAAGATACAAAATCAATGTACAAAAAAACAGTAGGATTAATATACACAAATAACATCAAAGCTAAGAGCCAAATCAAGAATTCAATCACATTCACAATACCCACAAAAAGAATAAAATACCCAGGAACACAGCTAATCAGGGAGGTGAAAGATCTCTACAATGAGAATTACAAAATACTGCTCCAAGAAATCAGAGATGACAGAAACAAATGGAATAAAATAATCCATACTCATAGGTAAGAAGATTCAATATCATTAAAATGGCCATACTGCCCAAAGCAATTTACAGATTTAATTTAAATTTAACAGTTTGAAATTCATATGTCATTGTTCACAGAATTAGAAACAATGTCATTGTTCACACAATTAGAAACAGAAGTATTTTAAAATTCATGTGGAACCAAAAAAAGCTCAAATAGTCAAGACAATATGAAACAAACCAAAGCTGGAGTTATGACATTACTTGACTTCAAACTATACCACAAGGCTACAATAAGAAAAACAGCATGGTATTGGTACAAAAACAGAACCATAGACTGGTGGAAAACAGTAGAGAGCCCAGAAATAAAGCTGCATACCTACAACGACCTGATTTTCAACAAAGTAGACAAACACAAGCATTAGGGAAAAGACTCCCTTTTCAATAAATGATGCTGGCATAACTGGCTAGTTATATGCAGAAGATACTACAACATATAAAAAATCAACTCAAAGTGGATAAAGACTTAAATGTAAAACATAAAACTATAAAAGCCCTCAAAGATGACCTAGGAAACACCATTCTGGACATAACCCCTCGTAAAGATTTAATGACGAAGATGCCAAAAGCAAGTGCAACAAAAACAAAAAATTGACAAATTGAACCTAATTAAACTAAACAGCTTCTGTATAGCAAAATAAACTATTGGAACGAAAAGACAACCTGCAGAATGGGAAAAAATTCTTTTTTAAAAATACAAAAACAATTTAAAAAATCAAGGTAAAGTATGGAAAATGACAATATCAGTAATCTGTTAATAGCCATGCGAAGTCTCCATAAAGCCTGATTCCCAGGCTAAACTATTACCAAATAATCTGTCCCTTTAATACACAATTTCATAACACATATATGAAAACTCTTAAAATCCATATGCATTTTCAAATATTTTACCTAAAATTTCATTTATAATTTAAGAGCATTTAAACATGTGCTGTAGAAATTAGGGAGGGGGGATCTGACAAAATAAAAATATACATAAGAAAATCTGTCTATACTAAAATACCTTGTACAAGATAAGAGTAAAATAAATATAGGAGATGGTATTTTATTTTCTTTAAAGATGAAACACTTTAGGTCAAATAAGTCATGAATATATGAAAAGGTAATTTTCAGTCTATCTTTCTTTGTTTTCCCTCTTTGTACATAGACATAATTACAGGAAATATTTCACTTTATTTCTAGCATTTCTAAAGGAACAACAATGCAGCAAATGTTACTATGAGTAACAATTGACTGTCAACCTTATTGTTTAGATAACAGCTGAGCATGTACTGTATCCATAGTGGGTGCCTCATATTAATATCAAATAATTCTTAACATGCAATAACTCAGGCTCTTTTCTTGATTTTTCTATTGTTTTCTATCAAAATAATTGAGAGATATTGGCTTTCAAGCATAAAATTTCCTCATCTTACATATTGACAACAATTTGCACCCTATAATCTTTTGCTCACCTGACACAGACAGGAGGCAGGGAAATACTGGGTAGAAAAGGGTGGGGTCCCTGGTGAGGGTTCCAACATCAAGACTGGACCCACAGCCCTAAATGAGAACTTTAGATCCCCAACTTCCCACCAGAATGTTGCCTTTTGACCTGGCCTGCCACTCTCCCTATCCTATACCCACTAAAACCCCTAGCTCCACTGGCAGAGGAGTAGAATGGCATGGCAGAGAAGGACAGAAGAGAGAACCATCTGAATGTCAAGAGAAGAGGTAGCTGGACATCAGACACTATTGTTGGAGAGGAGATCAGCCAGGGATGGCCAAACTACAGGGGAAGACCATCTTCTCACTCCATCCCGTTTCCATCTCCCCATCCCATTGAGAGCCACTTCTACTGCCCAATTAAATCTCCACATTCACTATCATTCACATCTGTGTGACCTCATTCCTCTTGGGCATTGAACAAGAATTTGGTACGCACTGGGTGCAGGAACCCATGCTGCCTCTCGTAAAGTGTTGAGCATGGTGACCCAATAAAGGAGCCACCCCTGTTGCAAGTTCTGCAAAGAGTCCAAGGAAACTATCTCATTTCACTATGAAGACCAAATTGACCATATCTGTAGGCCATATGTGGTTTATAGTCCATAAATCTATGGTTTTTGAGAACATTTCAGCAAGGAGGAAATAGTGAAAATAAAATCCTAAAAAAAGCAACCCAGAGTTAACACACAAATAAGTTAGAATGAGCAAATATCATTTCACATGGGAGATAAGAAATATAATGTCTTATGTACAAAATATTTATCATACAAAATGCTTTACAGAATTTATTTCATTTAATACAAATAGCATATATTTCAATGTTTTACCTCCATCTTTTATAGCAACTTAACTGAAACTTAAAAAGCTAAGTAACATGACTGTTTTAGGTAGGGTTACCCAGGAGGAGATTCTGAATAAAGATATTTTCATGCAAGTTATTTATTTGGTAAGTAATCTCGTGAAGCACCGGTGGGAATGCAAAGTGAGACAAAGAAAGGAAGAAAGTCAATACAGAGCAGCTTAATGAACAGATTACATACATGTACAATAGGATAGATGATGTTTACTATAACATGTCTCAAAATTGATCCACCCTGACCCTATTCTCCCAAAAATAAAGGAAGTGGGCTACGTGTCCACCATACCCGCTTGCCATTGGTTAAAGACTACCCTCAAGAATATTAGTTGCCTGGTGCTTCTGACATGGCTCATGCTATTGCTGGAAAACCTCTATGGCCAGAGATCGTCCTCAGGTATCAGGTAGTAGGAGCTTGCAGAATAAATTTATAGACATGTATGGATCCCCTGAGTATCAAGGGGTAATGGGCTTCCAACCACATCTGCTACACTCAACCAAATTAGCATAAGCATTTAAGCAAGGGATGGGAACAAAACCAGGAGATGGAATGAGTGAAGCAGACAAAGAAATGTAAGATTATAGGTAAAAGCTGGAATATTGTGGTATTATAGAATTCAAGTGTGGGTAGAATGGAATATTTATACAAATTAATGGGATCAAATATATTATCTATTAATTGATAAAATGCATTATATTATTTTGGGAGAAACTATCAACAGTTCAAATTGTCTAGACATGTTAGAATTTGCAATCATGTTGGGTGTTAGGTTTGAGCAGATGAATTTTAGAGGGAACATAAACTTCAGAATACAGAAATAGGCTTTGAAAGCAGAGTCTGGTTGTACATCATTAACTAGCACAGAAAGGAATAACCCCTGCCAAATAGCAAGACAATTGCTAAATGTGCACTCACTGGAAGCAAGAGGTAATATTCACACAGAATGTACAGAAAGTCACAATATGGAAAATAAATCAAAGTTCAGAACCCTTAAAAATATTCACATTGTCTGCTCTTTTGTCCACCCTCTGCCGCTTAAAAAGTATGTAATATACTTTTTTCTACTGTATAAACCTAGCTAAATATTTAGTTTCGACTTGGTGTGTCCATTAGAAGAATCTTTTAATATAAAATAACAAAACTGTGTCTCAAGTCTTGGCTGCATGACCCATGAGAAAAGTATCTAAAAGAACACTAGATCTGTCAGAGAGATAACTGTTGCTTAGTAGCACATATTGGAGTGCCACTTTAGAAAAGAAAGATATATTGATGTGTAGAGTTAGATTTCCCAGAGAAGCAGTTTACACCATGCTCTGCAAAGTATTTATCTGGCAGTCAATAAATGACACTGATGATGGTGATCTGTTGGACTTACAAGAGTACCTGAAGGAACTATCACGCCTGACTGATAAGCTGAGAAAAAGCAGTGAGAAATAGAATTGGGACCACGAGAGCACTACTTGATAAATTGCCCAAAGCTCAGAGTCCATGAAAAAAGATTGAAGTTTCTACTGAGGACTGATTAAATGGTGATGCCAAATAATATTGAAATTTCCAATTTTGGCCAAATACCAAATAGATGTTGCTTGATGAACACTAAATATGTTGCTTTTCAAAATTCTTACCCTTATTCAGGAAATAGTCGAACAGAAAAATCTACCAAAGGCAAATCCCACTTTAATATAAAATGTACCAACACAAAATGACCCAAATCACTACACATTAACGTACCGCATTTTAATATACAAAATATTCCAGTAAAATGTTTTGGGATTGATGACAGCAAATGAAAAAGAAAAATAGAAAACTAAAAACTAAGATTATTAGAAGAATTGAAAATGATAATAAATTAAGATTGATGGTAAATATGTACTAGCAAGGAAAGTATGACTTACTGTTTTATTCTGTGCATTTGCTGTATGGGACACCCACAGGTATACTACCCTCCTTGTTGCGAGGCCCCATTGGCCTGCAACTCAGGGCTACCTTAAACTCAGCAGGTTCAATGGAAAGAAAGAGGATAATTCTCACAAAGCCAAATCACACAGAACTTCAGTAGGAAAAAGAAAGTGAAATAAGTTCAAGATAAAGCAAAGAGCTCAGGGAACACAGTTGAGAAGAGTTTCATCTATAAATAAAAGCGGCAATGCTACATTGGACCAATTTATTTTGAAGACACTATTCTTTGATGATTGCCTATACAGCAGCTCCTAGTTTTGACTCCTAATGGATTCACCAAGCATTCTTTTGCACTTATTCTCTTCTCTGTTTAATGCTGAATTTCAAGTTGCTGGATAACCTAGGGGAGCTTATTGTCATGGATACAGTTAGAAGTGATTGTTAAAATAGACCCTGAAATGTTTATTTTTCTAAGTATTCATTTGGCATACTTGTTTACAGTTCTTTTTTCTTTTCAATTTGCTCATACAGTACCATTTCAGTTCTCCTTTCCTCTTTGGTTTTTAACCCTTACACCAAACCGGAGGTTTAGCTATTATAAATGAAATTTCTGCACTTAAAATGAATGCTGTAAGTACTACCCCTAACATTAGTCACATTCATTGTTATGAGACTCTTATCTCAATTTAGATTAACATTGACCTTAGATTTAACAAGGTAATAGAAAATGATTATCAATAACTATATCAAATCAAGAAAAAGAATACATCATGAAAAACATTAACTATTTTTAATGTTTTATTACTATGTTGAATTGCATTGATTCTGTGAATGCAGAGTTCAGTAGCAAGATTAAAGCAATAGCAGTAGGAATATTTCAAATATGTTGACAGACACAACCTCAAGGTAAACTCTCTTCATTTCCCCATGTTTGTTGAGCTTTAGAAATACAAGAGCAAGAAGTATAATTGGTTAGCATAGTACCAAAGTCTTTCAGAACTTGAGAAATGTGCTTCATCACTTATTATTACTAACACTAATGATAATAAAATATACTCAGCATATAAATAAAATATACTCAGCATATCTTTTGAAAAAATATCCACTCCTAAATAATTCTTACAGTCTATGACATCACAATTCTGTGAAAGAGAGTATGTGCAACTATATCTGTAATACAGATAAAAATAAATTTTCCAAGACCTCATGTTAACATATATAAAGTTCAAAATTAGATTCTTGCCCACTGTTTTGCTTTCTGCAATAACTGTATTCAAACAACACACTTGGTTTAAATTAGTTGGTAAAAATCATTTACTATACCATTCAGAACCTGGCACAACAGGCACTGTTATACATACTACAGGAATAGATGTTTGATAATGAATGACTGTCATCTCTTCAGCTATATCTTCTCACCAAAATAGTTCCAATATAGGTTCATTTTCATAATTTGATATGTTATCATCATATGAGAGTTTGCTTCACAGAGGCTGAACCTCTATCTCTAACATCCAATGTAACATCTGGCACATAGCAAGTGGTCAATGTAGAGTTTTGAATAAATGAATGGTGAGATGGCTGGAGAAAAAGCTACTGGATTGTCTACCCAGCTAGAAGAATACATTATAAAAAATCTCGGAATTTTGGTATATGGAATTGTTAGCAAATTGTTTAAGATGAATAATGAAAAACTAAAAAATTCTTTATTTTATCTACAGCAATCATAATCCAACTTGAGAATATATAATGGCGATTGTTATTGGCATTATTCACTTCTGAACTCTACTTCTGATAAAATAATTCAATTTATCTAGGCTTGAATCTAAGAATTTGCATCTTCACTCTTTTAAATTTATTCTAATACAGGCTGTCTATGGATTGTATTTGAAGAAATACACTTATTTACTATATAGGTTTAATCAGAACAGCCATTTTTCGAAATTTCTGAGCAAATAAGACAGTTAAACTTCAGAGTCTATGAACCTAGAAGCACTAAGTTAATCTCTGTACTCCTGTCAGAAGTCTTATAAAGCCAATTAGTGTTGCTATAACACAAAAATAATAAGAAGAAAACAATCATAAATTTAAGTTTATCTGAAGTGTTCAGGGCTTTAAAATGTACGGCACAGCTCTTGATTTAAAATGCCAGGGTTAAAATCTGGGCTCTCTCTTTTAGTTGTAATTCCATAAGTACATATACCCCCGAGATACACACTATGACAATTTTTTTTTCCTTGAGGGGTTGAAGTTTGTGCATAGAATATTCAAGCACGAGAGTAAAAGAGTTTTCAAGCACACAAAAGTAAGAAAGCACCAGGAATCAGCATTCCCATTTTCCTTAGTGAAGAGATATTCATTGTACATTTGTTTACCGGGTAAGTAATAATTAATAGGGCATACTTCAGCCACTTTACTGAGGACAAACCTATTTTCATCTGTATCTTTGATAGAACAAATTGCACAGTACAGAAATAATTATTAACATTTTTAAAAAAAACTCTCGTGAGAAAAGAACTAATGACTGAAAATTCTCTTTCAGACAGAATAAAAATATGGAACTATCCATCTTATAGATTTCTCTGCCTTTTGCTGTTCTGCATTTTCTTCTGTCATCAATTATTTTAAAAGCACCAATTAATTAAAATATTATCGCTTGTCAGTCAAAATGGATATACCTCTTATTTTGTCAGACACCTAAAAACAAGTGATCCTCAGCATATATAAGCAACATAAAGATAAATATTCAATCACTAATAAACCAATAAAACGTTCAAAAATAACAAGAAATATTTTTAAGAATCTCCAATCTTTGGTTCTATAAGAACTGCAAAGTGGACTTTCTCTAGTAAATACTCTGAAGAGATTTTTATCAAAGACTTTAAAAATCACAGACAAAACGACACACATGCAAAGCAATGCAATAAAATTTTATGGCAGTTTTATCCTTTTTTTAACCACATACTACATGAGAAAATTAGAGGAAGAAAGAGAAATGAAATCCAAGTGTCAAAATCTTTCTACTTATGCCATTTTATAGGGAGGTAATAATCAAAGAATACATATCTGGATATAATAACAGCAGATAGCTGTATCTCCAACACCATAATTCATGTACATTATAATGGATAGACTTGAAAGTTACACAGTTTATGTAATAAGCTTCGTATTTTAACCAAGGAAATTATCACATTTTTAATATATAAAGAATATATCTTCTTACATTTGCAGTAAGTCCTCACTTAACATCACTGATAGGTTCTTAGAAGCTCAGACTTTATAGAATGATGTATAATGAAACCAATTTTGCAAATTTTTGCATCAAGAACTCTTGTATAAATATGAAGTTCCTGAAGCATATTTTGTTCACAAACATCACCAAACTTCTAAATAAAAGCCAAACACTTCAAATATTAAACACCAAGATGAATATCAGCTCTACATACATTTAGAAAGATTAATGAAAACAGGCCAGATAATTATTTGCTCAATTATTCCATTTCAGGGTCATGGTGGCTGGAACCTGTCCTGGTAGCTCAGGGCACAACTGGGCACCAACCCTGAAGAGGATGCAACTCCATCAGAGGGTACACTCACATATACATCTACACTCACTCTGCTGGGATCATAGACACAAAAATTAACCTACCCTGCACATTGTTGGATTATTGGAGGAAACTGGAGTACTCGGATAAAATTCATGCAGACATGGAGAGAACATGCAAACTACACACAGGCAGTAACCCTAGACTATAATGAATTTTTTTCTCCTCATAGATGTTATAACAAAATGACATTGATTAAAATGATGTTATGCTATATTTAATGTTTTTAACAAAAATGTATTATTAAATTTACATATACATTATATATGATTTATATATACAATAGATGATCAACATATATATACTAAGCAATATAATTATACTCACAGAAGAGCAATTATAATCTTTGTCTGAAAGAAACACAAAGTGTATCTTTAATCAGTAACAGAACAATCCTAACACAAAAAATAAAATCTCATCATAAATTATCAAAGTCAGGTTTTTGCCAAAAATTTAGTGTTGACTTATTCTAGAGTTTACATAAAAAAGCAGAAGAGACAAAATGGCCAACACAATATTGATGTAGAGAACAAAGTCATAGGATTGACACTACATGACCTTAGTAATAAAGGTAGATTAGTACTGGCTAAAGAATAGACAAATCATCGACAGAACAGAACAGAGAGCTCCGAAATAAGCCAAAGAAAGAAGCAAGGGCAATTTAATAGAAAAAAAAAAAATCGCCTTCAAAAAATGGTGCTAGAACAACTAGAATTTCACATGTATGAATGAATGAATGAATGAATGAATCTAGGCACAGACCTTACACCATTTATAAAAATTAAATAAATCATAGACCTAACTCTAAAACGCAAAAATATGAATATCCTAGGAAACTAGATGACCTTAGGTTTGGTGATTATTTTTCAATTACCATACCAAATGCACAATGTAAGAAATAAAATAATAATTTTGACTTTATTAATTTCAAAATCTACTGCTCTTCAAAAGAAACTGTTAAAATACTGAAAAGACAACACATAGCCTAGGAAGAAATATTTGCCAAACACATATCTGTTAAAAGATTTTGAATCCAAAATATACAAAGAACTCTTAAAACTCAACAATAACAAAACAAGCAACCTAATTTAAAAAGTGGGCAAAAGGTCTAAACAGGCATCTCAGCAAAGGAAAGGGACAGATGGCAAAAAAAGCATATGAAAGGATGCTCAACATCAAAGTAATTAGGAAACAGCAAATTAAAATAACAATTAGATATCATTCACATCTGGTAGAATGGCTAAATTCCACAACATTGACAACAACAACAGTGGTGAGGATATGGAACAAAAGAAACTCTAGTTCATTACAGGTGGGCATGCAGATTGCTACAACTTAAAAAGACCAATTTGGCAGTTTCTTTCCAAACTAAACATGCTCTTACAATACAATCCAGGAATTGTGCTCCTTGGTATTTACCAAATGGAGTTGAAAACTTATGTCCACACAGGAACCTGTCCGTGAATTTTATAGAACTTTATTCATAATTGTAAAACCTGAAGGCAACCAAGATTTCCTTCAGCACATGAATAACTTGGGTACATCCCTACAATAGAATATATTCAATGATAACATTAGTGAATTATCAAGCCATTAAAAGACACAGATCTTAAATGCTTGTTGCTAACTAAAAGAAGCCACTCTAAAAAACAATGTATACTGTTTGATTCCAGGTATATGACATTCTGGAAAAGGAAAAAATCTGGAAATAGTAAAAAGAGTGGTTGCCAGAGTTTTGGGATGAAGTAGGTGGCACAAGGAATTGTTAAGGCAGTAAAACTATTCTGTGTGAAACTGAACGAGGAGACACATGTTATTATACATTTACCAAAACCACCAGAATGTACAACAAAGAGTGAAGATTAATATGAACAACGGACATTAGTTAATAGTAAGGTATACTGATGCGTCTATTGTAACAAATATACAGCACAAATGAAAATGCTAATAGAGAGAACTGGGAAATGAGATGAAATGAGGGGATATTTGGAAACTCCACTTTCTACTTGTTTTTTAGACCAGCCTGGCCAACATGGTGAAACCCCATCTCTGCTAAAAACTACAAAAATTAGCCGGGTGTGGTGGCAGGCGCCTTAATCCCAGCTACTTGGGAAGCAGAGGCAGGAGAATCCTTTGAACCCAGGAAGCGGAGGTTGCAGTAAGCCGAGATCGAGCCATTGCACTCAAGCCTGGTGGGGGGGCGAGGAGGGGGGAGAGAAGAAAAAAGTATACATATTCTATTAACTAATATATATATTTATATATATTACATATATCTAATATATATTCTATTAACTAAAAACACTAATAAAAAGAGACCTATTTTTAAAGAAAAACAAACCCAAACTTTTTTATTCTAAATTATCACCAGTTACCAAATTATTTTAATTATATATAAAACTTAAGCAAAAAATAAACTCCATGGAAACCTATCTAAAGTACAAAATTCTTCCTAGTGCCTCTAGAAAATTATAGTTAATAAATAACTTTAGAAAAATTTGGAAACGCTTATACGTATATGCACACAAACTAATACAACAATGCAGAGTTGTAGGTTTAGGAAATTGTTTCTAACTTTATTCAATAGAAAATATTAAATGTATTCTGAAAATCAGTAGCATAATTTGAAGGGATTAGTATACTTAATAAAGCTTAATTAGTATTAGAAACAGAAATCACATTGTCTCAAAAGACCTGATCGACCTGATGAAAATGAGATTTTTTTGGCATTTTTTTCACACAATTTAAAAAAAGTTTTTTGTATAGAAAGCACATTCTTAGGGAATGACTACTCTTAGCTCATTTGATCTAATAAAGATTTTATTCCTCTTACCCAGAGCAAGCCATATAGTTCCTTTTCCTTTTTTTTCTTTTTCTTTTTTTTTTTTTTTATTTTTTTTGGAGTGGAGTTTTGCCCTTTTTGTCCAAGGTGGAGTGCAGTGGCGCGATCTCGGCTCACTGTAACCTCTGCCTCCCGGGTACAAGTGATTCTCCTGCCTCAGCCTCCCAAGTAGCTGGGATTACAGGTGCGCACCACCTCGCCCAGCTAATTTTGTACTTTTAGGAGGAACGGGGTTTCACCATGTTAGCCAGGTTGGTCTCTAACTCTTGAGCTCAGGTGATCCGCCCACCTCGGCCTTCCACAGTGCCGGGATTAACAGAAGTGAGCCACTGCGCCTGGCCTTATAGTCCATTTTTCTAGGATAGGATTCTCCCTACGTGTAATCCACAAAAATAAAGCCTTCAAAACTGACTTCGGAAGACGTTTCCATTTATTTTTCAATTGCAAATGAATTATTTACACGGTAGGTTTATCACTTTCATTATCATTCTTTGGGAATCTGCAGTGTTAGTTCCCCCTATGTCCTACCTCTGCATTCTGGTCCAGGTGGCTTCCACCAACTATTTTGGTGGTCTGAATGTTCACTGACCTGAGCGCCACTGTAATGTCATTTTGTTTATTTACAGGCCAATGTGTAGTACCATTATAATGCCTTTGGATCAGGAAATAAACAACGTATGTCTAGTTCATTGCTTTTACTGTTTGAAAATATAGCTCAATTGCCTTCAAACTCATTAATTTTCTGTGCTCTTCAATGAAATGGTGCCTCATCTAACACTTGAACAAGAGTGAATTATTTAGCCTCAGAAGATGAAGAGACATAGTTATACCCTATTGAACTTTTAATATAAACCCACTGCTCTTTGAAATGCTTAATGATTACAGGAAAGACCTATAGGGAACCACCAGACTAGATATCTTTCAGAAGAATAAATTAAAAAGACAGGCAATTAAAAGCAAATTCAGTTATTGGTTTCGCTGCTCAGTGTATATGCTCACTATGGGTTAGTAGATCAGAAGTAGGAAAGCAGAATATTAAGCTGGTGATGGCCTTTGTCTGATACAAGACAGCTATAACGTGTTTTTCACTGCAAAAATCTCAGCAATGGAAAATCTACAACCTCAACAGAAAATCCAGTACCAAAGTTGATCTGCTGAACAGCTAAAATTTGTGATAAGTGGAAGTTAAAATGGTATATAATTTGAGTGATTCTGAGTATCTTTTGTTAAGCTTCTTATACATAAGAACATGTCAGAAGTTTCCTAGGGGCAAATATTTTAAATACTTTAGCATTTCTTCTTTTTAATATTTTCCTGAATTTCAAAGATTTCTAGTCCCTAACCATGTCTTAGATATACTGCCTATAAAACTAGCTAAACATTCAAACTTCCCTTTTCTGTTCTTACTGTACTGTTTGTAATATCTGTTCTGCTCAAACACCCATATATATCTTTGCTTCACCCATAACAAACTTCATTACAGGAAAATTGCAGTTTTGACTTTAATTTTTATTTAGAAAAATAGGATAAATCTGGAAATGTCACATATGATTTTGTAGTTTGTGTACTGCCCAGCTTTAGAAGAATCACCTACGTTTTACATACGAGTTTACTTTAATGTTCCCTTTCCCTTTAATTTTGAAGTTGTGCTGCATGTAATTTCTACATCCAAATATAGTTTTGACTAGAATTTTTGATGTGGTATCAATGCGGACAGAGTTATAAATCATCAGACACTGGGATCTTACTAAATACAAACTGGTTTATTGGCATTTGGGACACAAACTACCTATCCAATATCCATTTTACCCTGGAATTAGAACTTATTGCCAGCTATATGCCTCATTTCCTAGCTTTATTTGAAGATTAGTAAGAACAATGGGATATAAGGAATAGTCACTGAACTGGCTTTCCAAGAAAGCTCTTTGAAGAAAGATAATTTTCTCATGAGCCTTTTGAAATCTCACTTTTCTCTATCCCCGTTTGAAGCACAGAATGATGACTGAAGCCACAAAAGAAACCAGGTAACCAAGAGATGAGCTTGACAACAGAAACAATGCAGTAAAAATGATGGATGTTAGAAAAAGAAATTGGGACGTTCATGATATAGCAGCTATGGACTCCCTGTTTTTGAATTGTTTGATATAAGAAAAATAGAAACCTTCATCTTTAAACATAAGTTAAATCACTTTTTTCAGAGAAAAATATAATTACCAATGCATACAGCATTGCTTGTTTAGAAAATCTGAGTCCATTATATAAATTCTTAAGTACCCAGCACATACTGGGCAATTTATAGTTAATCAGTAAATATGGAGATTGCTGATACAATTGGAGATGAGAATGACTTTCAGGTAATTCTCAACATTAGAAGTTCTAATTTCTCAGCAAATTAGAAAATTTCTCAGCAAAAGAAGTCAAGAAAGAGCTATAAAACCATTTTTAGTACTGCAGTACAGATGGAAAAACAAAATCCTAGGTATTTATGTTCAAGTTTTCAACCTTCAAAAATTATAAACAAAAAATCCAAGAATTGTTAGTTTGCTCTAATGTAGATCTCAAATAGACAAATACCTTGCCTAGTATCAAAACTGGTAAAAATGCTGTAGTTCAAACATAGATCTGAGGGTCCCCCATGCCCAGGCTCTTTTTGTGTTATTTATCTTCTGTACAGCTTAAAGGTGAACAGAATTAATATATGCTTCATAACGTTTGATAAGGTAATTTTTTTTCCCCCCTGAGACGGAGTCTGTCTCTGTTGCCAGGCTGGAGTGCAGTGGTGTGATCTAGGCTCACTGCAACTTCCAGTTCACAAGTTCAAGTGATTCTCCTGCCTCAGCCTCCTGAGTAGCTGGGACTACAGGTGCATGCCACCACACCCAGCTAATTTTGTATTTCACCATGGTGGCCAGGATGGTCTCGATCTCTTCACCTCGTGATCCACCCACCCCGGCCTACCAAAGTGCTGGGATTACAGGTGTGAACCACCGCACCTGGCTGATAAGATGGTTTTCTTATGGAAAATAACAAATGATTTCCATAGGGAAAAAGATGATGATGATGATGATGATGCCTAAAGTACCAAAAATATATTTCAATTGTCCCAACAAAATGTAGTTATAAAAATTCACTAATTTATAAAACAAAATCATAAAACCCTTTCTGCTTTTGTGGTTTTTTGCTTTTAGTAAAAATTTGCCAGTTGTTTAATAAGAGCAAGTGTCACTGTATACTTTTGAAGTGATAACATAAAACTTGGAAATAAATAGCTTGAGACATGATAGAATTGAGTCAGCTGTGATTGACTGCCCCGATTTTTCTAACAACCCTTTTATATGCCTTTTACAATAAAAATTTTGCAGATTTTGCCTCATCCCCATTAAATGCTAGAGTCTAGTTTGATACCCCTTGAATCTGAAAGAGCCAGATGGCTTAACAGTAATTTTAATTTTATTGTGTGTGACATTTCTGAACCTAGGCCTCAAGGGACTTGACAAGCATCTGAAATCTCTTCTGAACCTCCTTTGTCTTACCATGAGAACAAGTCATTGCTATCCTTCTGGATGATAGATGTCACTTGGAAGAGAGTCAAGGAACCCCAGCCAAGAACCATATAACCCTCAGATGCAAATCCACCTAGCTGATTAGCAGCCACTTAAGTGAGACCACCTGAGACAACAAAAACCCCTCCCCACAGCCTACTTTTGATCAATGAATTATCCTTTTAAATTACTCAATGATTTTGGAGTGCTTTGTTACACAGCAATATTGTGGCAACAAATAACTTATACAACAACCCAAAATGAGTACATTATTTTGAGTCAGTAGGCAAGTGTTCTAATTTTGGCGCAATCATGTGATTAATTGAAGTGTAATTTTAATTAGTATAGATAGTAAAAGAAAAATGAATTTGACAAGAAAAATATTAGTTCAATTATAAACTTCAGTAAATACTGCTGGTGCTAACATGGACTATTAATTAACTTTTGTGTACATTACTTTCCTCATCTAAAAACTGAGCCAATAATGTCTACCCTTTATGATGCTTGCAAGTTAAACTATTTTTATTTGCAATAAAGCTGTTAAATACAAAATAATATGGATATTTTTAATTCTTTAGTCATGGACCTACATGGCAATTCTATGACCTAACCTGTTAGACATCCAGCATCCAAACTACATGCATTACAAAAATATTATTTAAATATTACTTAAAAATTATTATCATGATTAATTAATAATTATAAACAAAAGCTCTGAAGCTCAGGCAATGAAAATATTTTAATAATCCTTTAAGTAGAGTTTAAATACAGGAATCACCCATTTGTTATTTAATGTTAACACAAGAAGCTATATTCATTGGACGCACAGATAAAATATTTTTAAATATAGATAAATTCAAATTTTAAAATATGTTTTAAACATAGGATATCTAGTAACTTTTGAAAAAACATATGAAACTTCACTTGTATGAATAGTATTGCAAGCAAGATCTCACTGATGAAAACCAATTACATTAAATATTCCTATGAAAAAATAACATTAAATAAGATTTTCTCTTAATAGTCATTTTCCCTAAAGTATTGCTTTGGAACATACAAAAGTAAATAAATGTATTTTACATCACAATTATACACCATGGCCAAGTATGGTTTATTCCACAAATACAAGACTGCCGATATATTCCAAAGTCAATCAATATAATCACATCAATAGACTAATGAAGAAAAGAAAAAAATACACGATCATATCAATTAATATAAAAAAATAGAAAATAACAAGGACTTACAATCTAGAACTAATAAGTAAACTTAACAAAGTCACAGGATAAAAAACACATATACAAAAATCAAATATCTTTTAATATAGTAGCTATAGATAAGACAGATGAAGGAGGAAGGTAAGGGAACCTGCCCAGCTCCTTGTCTGGGCGTGCCCACACAGGACTGGTGCCCCGCTTGCACACTAGGAGAATGGGGTGGGGATGCTGGGAATTCACACATTATGCAGAGGAGAGGAGCCTGGCCTCTTCATCTCCTGTGTGGTGACCTGGTATTCAATTTGCGAGGTGGGAGCCTGTTGGCAGGGCCCCCTCTTTTTGTGGAGAGCTTTCTTTCAATAAATTTTGCTCTCCTCACTTTTCAACATGCCCGTGTGCCTAGAATTTCCTGGTGGTGGGACAAGAACCCAGAATTTAGCTGAACTAAGGTGCAAAAATCCTGCATCACTAGCAATGATATGTAGAAACTCAAATTTAAAAGCATTACTATTTGAAATTTTTCCAGTGAAAATGAGATACTTAGACACAAATCTAGCAAAGCAGGTACAGGATTGGTATGCAGAAAAATTATGAAAATGCTCATGAACTTAATAAATGAGGAAAAACACTATGTTCATATTTTGGGAAATTTGACATAGTTAAGATGTCAATTCTCCCTAAATTGATTTTTAGTTTTTATGCAGTTACTATTAAATACCAACAAGTGTTTTCGGATATATCAACAAACATAATTTAAATTTATATGGAAAAAGTACTAGAATATCTAGAAAAATTGTTTAAAAGAACATAGTGAGAGGAAATACTGCCTAATTTTAAGACTTAACTATGTTTCTACAATAATCAGGACAGTGTGGCATTGCAAAAAGATAGAAGAAAGAGTGGAAAAGGTGGAAATAGACATGTATGAGTATGCGCATTTGGGCAAATTTTCAAAAACGACTAAATGAAACATGGGTAACTTTTCAACAAATCTCAGACATGGTACCACACATCAAAATAATCTGTAAAAGACAATATTTAAAAACTGCACTTCATCAAAATTAAAAATACATGCTTCATTAAAGACCCTGTTGAGAGGATATATAAACAAACTGCAAACTAGGAGAAATTCGTTGCAAACCACATACTGAAAGTAAGTATCTCAAATAGATAGAGAACTCTTAAAACTTAATAGTAAAAGTATAATAAATTTAATTAGAAAATGGACAGAAAGTATAAGTAGACATTTCATCAAAGAGCGTGTACTGATGGCAAGCAAGCATATGAAGGTATGCTCAACATCATTAAGCAATAGGGAAATGAAAACTAAAATAACAATGATTATCACTATATATGAATACTTAAATTTAAAAAGTAATTATAATGCCAAATGCTGTCCAGTATAAAGAGACACTACATTTTTATACATTGCTGCTGATAATCTACAATGGTACAACACTCTAGAAAATAGTTCTGATATTATTTTATAAAACTAAAATACACATACTATATGACTTAACCATCTCATTCCCAGACATTTATCTTATCAAAATGAAACATGTTCACACAAAAACAAAAAAAACTATACACAGATATTCATGGAAGGTTTAATTATAATAACTGCAGCAAACTTTACTTGTAAAAATTGTAAACAAGCCTGTCGTCCCTCAATCAGTAAACGATTAAACAGTGTGCATCCATATCATGAAATATTACTCAACAAAAAAAGAAATGATGGATTAATACATAAAACAATATCAATACCAAGGGCATTATGCTGAGTGAAAATGCCAATCTCTAAAGACTGCATAAAAAATAAAAAATTTAAAAGGAGACATTATGCATAATTCCACGTAAGATTTCCTAACACTGAAATAGAAAGCAGATTAGCTGTGACAATCTAGGAACAATGAGTAGGTGCAACTGAAAAAGGGTAGCATAATGCAGTTTCTTTGGGGTGGTGAAATAGTTCTTTTTCTTGCTGGTTAGTTGGTGAAACAAATATATATGTGTGTGTGTGTATATGTCTATATGTGTATATATATGTCTATATGTACATATACGTGTATATATACGTGTATATGTGTATGTATGTGTATATACGTATATATATGTGTATATATGTCTATATGTATATACGTGTACATATACGTGTATATGTGTATGTATATGTATATATGTATATATGTGTATATACATATATATGTGTATATATTCATAAATGACAAAATTTTAAAGAATCACACACACATTGACACAAATGAGTATATGTAAAAATTGGTGAAATCTGAATAAGATCTGTCATTTAATAACAGTTTTTTACCAACATCAATTTCTTGGTTTTCTTTCTGTCATATAGATAGGTGGGCTGTCACTATTGGTGGGAAGATAGAGAATCAGTAAAGGATTCTCTGCACCCTTTCTGCAAACTCCAGTGTGTCTATAATTATTTCAGTATTAAAAATGTACACAAATATCTTCTGGATTTTTATGATTTTTTTTCATTTTGAATAACACACAATTTGATACTTAGTATAATACAGATTAAAGGAGAATCTCTTCACATTGCAGCCCCTATGACTTTACAATTCTAATGTTTCAGACAAATATTTGTAATTAACCAAAGATACTGTATTATTAACTAGTTTTGCTGTTCTGGTGGCATTGTATATTCTATATTTGCCTCCTTTGACCTCTGCATGTGACCAACTCTTGAAACTACAGACAAATAATATCTGTTCTGGAAAGTTATCTTAGAATTACATCTGTACATGTAGCTGTGTTCAAATGCATACTGTGATATTGGTTTTGTCACTCTGGAGTATATGTTCCTATAAATTTGAGGATACAAAATTTGGGTAAGAACTTCACTCAGTATTTCCATCTCCTTCTGTGGCACATAGAATATAGTTGACAATAAAGAATTAAATGTATAAACAAACTAAAATTTTGTGGAGGAATCCTATCTCCTAGAAGTTGACTGATTTCATGATCTGGTTTAAAGAATCCTTATTTTTCAAATGAATCTGAAATGTTAACATAGCATTGAAGTCAAGATTTTGTTACTGTTGTCTATTATAAAATCCTTCAGAAATTAATTTATTTGGTGGGTCAAATTATTAAGTACTGAACTCAAGGGAGTCATTTTTATTACTATTTTAACTATCCTTCTTACACCAGATATTTTATTTGACTTCTGAAGTTTCCTGAAATATTCATGTAAGTAAATTTTCTATGAAACTTTTTTAGGTTAACCAAATTTGAGAACACTTATTTCTTACCTGACCATATATAATATCTCAAGAGTTTAATTCTTGATATTATACTTACTGGGATATATTTTCTATGATACTACGTGCAATTCCTCTGCTTTTATGCATTTCTAGTGACTTGCAACAGTGTTTCCTTAACCTGCAATTCAAAACACAGTTCATTGATCCTATGTACTGGGGATTTTGTTCTATTTCCTGGGAATGTTAAATTTAAATCTGCAGACTATAAATGAAAAATTCAATAAGAATCGTTGTGAGTTTCTTATTCTTCATTTAAATATCTTCACTTCAATTAGAGAAGTAAATACTTTGTTTTCTGAAAGTGTTTATATAGCAAGATGTTCTTTTTATCATCTGTCGAAATTTCACATTCCAGTAGTTTAATATAAAAGCTAATTTGCTTCTAATTATGCAAATTACTCTTTACATTCTGCAGTTTTGATGAACAGGTACAGAAAATTGCAACACATATGATTTTTTTAATTGAACAGATGCTAAGATTACAAAGGTTGCTATTAGTAGTAAAATATGTAGGAAAAACATACACTATGTAAATAGAGTCTACAACAAAGACTGTTGAAAAGCTAGAAAGCCTATGTATGCCAATATGATTAAAAAGATAAGACAAAGTATTGTCTATTCACAGATATCCTTGTATATATGATATGCTTAAGAATATCTTCATATAAACATAATTTAAATACATAGTAAGTAAACAATAAGATATAAGAAATATAATATAAGAATTTGGGAATGGTGCAAACTGGTTAGGGAAGCATTCACTTATAAAAAGTGAAAAGGAGGGTAACATTAGAAAGATGGTAGAATAGATGGTCCCCATACTCATCCCACCACCACAGAAACACTGATTTAACAACGGCATATGGACCAGAATATCTTTGTGGAAACCCCAGAATTCAGGAGAGAAGTTGCCTCAACCCAGCAGAACCCAGAGGCAATAAAAGTTACATGGAAACGCACATGTTCAGTGTCACTAAGAAGAGTAGTGTCACTTTGCCTGCACCTCCCCCACCCAAGTGAGCACATTACAAAGCCCGAAGATATCCTCACAATTTGTGACTTTTCCTGTAGGGGAAGAAAAGAGATGAAAAGTGTCCCATAAGGCTGCCTGAGAGAACAGCTTATGTCTTTCCTCATCCAGAGTACTGTGAGACCTGTCGTAGTTGTAAAGCCAAGGGGCAGTTAAGAACTGAATGAAGAGCAGGTAGCTCTCAGCAGCTGGCAAGGTGTCCAGCAACTGACTAGAATTGCAGCTGCCCTCCTAAGTCCTAGGAGCTGGAGCAGACCACAGTAGACGGTGTAACCTCCAGTTACCCAAAGCAACCTATAGGTTCAATGTTATTCCCATCCAAATTCCAACGGCCTTTGATTTTTTTTTTTTTTTTTTTTTTTTTTTTTTTTTTTTTTTTAGAGACGGAGTCTCTCGCTCTGTCGCCCAGGCTGGAGCACAGGGGCGCCATCTCGGCTCACTGCAAGCTCCGTCTCCCGGGTTCACGCCATTCTCCTGCCTCAGCCTCCCGAGTAGCTGGGACTACAAGCGCCCACCACCACGCCCAGCTAATTTTTTGTGGTTTTAGTAGAGACGGGGTTTCACCGTGTTAGCCAGGATGGTCTGCATCTCCTGACCTCGTGATCCATCTGCCTCAGCCTCCTGAAGTGCTGGGATTACAGGCATGAGCCACCACACCTGGCCCCAATGGCACTTTTTATAGAAATAGAAAGAAAATCCTCAAATTCACACAGAACAGCAGAAGACTCAGAATAACCAAAACAACGTTGAGAAAAAAGAAAAACACTGGAAGCATGGTGCTTTCTAATTACAAAATACAGTATAAGGCTATAGTAATTAAAAGAGTGTGGTACTTATGTAAAATCAGCCATAAACCAATGAAACAGAGTAGAGAGTCCAGAAATCAAACCATACATGCATGATCAACTAATCTTTGACAAGGGTGCTGGGAACATGTAGTGGGAAAAAGAATGTCTCTTCAACAAATTTTGTTGAGAAAACTAGGTATCTATATGCAAAAGAATGAAATTGAACCTCTATTATGTATCGTACATGAAAATCAACTCAAAATATACTGGATTTAAATGTAAGATCTGAAACTGTACAACATGTAGAAGAAAACATATGGGAAAAGCTTCATGACATAGGTCTTGAAATACTTGTATGTGTATGACACCAAAAGTCCAAGCCATAAAAGGAAAAACATACAAAGGAGACTACATCAAACTAAAAAACTCTCTAGCAAAGAAAATCATTAACAGAGTGAAATACTGTAAGTCAATGGTTGCCTTTTCACTTTCCATTTTCTTTCAAGTGGAAGAAAATATTTGAAAACCATATATTTGATAAAGGCTTACTATGCAAAATATGTAAGAAACTCCTACAACTCAAGCAAAAAAAGAAAACTTTAATTAAAAATTGTAAAAAATCATTTTCTAGAGATACATACAAATGACCAAAAGTATATGTAAAGGTGCTCAATATCTCTAATTATGAGAGAAATTATGAGAGAAATGAAAATTCAAACCACAGTGAGACATAGCCTTATGCATGTCAGGATTGTTATTATCAAAAAACAAGAATATTTTAGCACCAAGTATTGCTGAGACTGCAGAGAAACTGGCACCTTTTTATACTGTTTGTGTGAATGTAAAATGGTGCAGACACGAAGAAAAACAGTATGAAGATTTTCTCAAACAAAAATGTTTTGAAAAACCACAGTATAAAACAGCAATCCAAATTCTGTGTATGTAGTCAAAAAATTGAAATCAGGATCTTGAGGAAATATATGTGTTCTCATGGTCATTGTAGCATTCTTTCCAATAGGAAAAATATAGAAACAACCCAACGACTGAAATGCTCATTGACAGAAGAATGAATAAAGAATATGTGTTATATACACATTCAGCATTAAACAAAGGGAAATCCTACAATTTGTAAGTGCATTGATGGACTTGAAAGACATTACGTCAAATGAAATAAGGCAATCAGAGAAGGATAAGTGTGACATGATTTTACTTACGTGAGGGCTCTGATTTGAATGTGTCACTCACAATTCATACAATTCATGTGTTGGAAACAATTCCCAGTGCCACAGTGTTGAGAGGTAGGATGTTTAAGTAGTGTTTCGCTCATGATAGCTCTGCTTTCATGAACAGATTGATGTGGTTGTCTTCAGAGCGGGTTAGTAACCATGTAATTGAGTTCCTGATAAAAGGATGAATTTGGCCTCTCTATCTCTCTGTCTCTCCTTCTCTCTCACACATATGCTCTTTTGCCGTTCCACCTTCCACCTTCAACTGTGGGCAGATGCAGCAAGACAGCCCTCACCAGATGTGGACCCCTCGACCTTGAAAGTCCCACCTTCCAGAACTGTAAGAAATAAATTTCTGTTCTTTATAAATTACCCAGTTTCATGTATTCTGTTATAGCAGCACAAAACAGAATAATACAACGAAGTTAGTAACATAATCAAACTTATAGAAGCAAAACACAGAATGGTTGTTGCCAGGAATTGAGGGAGTTGGAGGTAATGGGGAATTATTATTCAATGGATACAAGGTTACATTTATACAAGATGAATAAGCTCTAGAGATCTGCTGTACAACATAGTGCCTATAGATAACAATACAGTATTGTGCACTTAAAAATTGTTCAAGTGATGGATCTTAAGTGTTCCTTACAACAAAACAATCAAACAAGTAAACAAAAACAGAGACACAAGGAAATATTTGGCCTTTAGAGGTGATGAATATATTTATTACTTTGACTATGGTGAAGGTGTTATGCGTATCTGAGTTTTACCAATAACTGCATATACATTCAGTTATTTTTATATTCATTATCTTATCAAAGCTGTAAAAAAAGTAAAAAGAATGTACAACACTTACGTATTTCATTGTTGATAGAAATGACTTTATTTATTTTCTTATTTATTTATTTATTTATTTATTTTCTTATTAGCCTGTTTCTGGTAATAATACCGTTTGAGTATTGGGAATATTTAGTTAATAATAAATAGTAATAAAGTTTAACTAAGGGTCAAATTTCAACTGAATAAAGAATTGACTTCTTTTCTAATTTAGTTCTCAATACTCAGTGTTCATATATGTTCAGGATATAAGCTTGCTGTCTGACTCTTCTCATTATATTTTGGAGACCATAGTATCAAACCAAATTTAACCACCGTCTGAAAATCCTTTCTATTCTGTCCTTTTCTATTCTTCACACTAGCTATTTCATTCTTCTCCAATCCTATTAAATGCCATCTAATCCTCTCACTCTCAGATAACCTTTCTCTTACTTCAATAGAGAAAATAAAATTCACTAGATTGGAACTGGATCAACTTTCTCTAAAAGATGAAAGAATTAAAAGAAAACAAGAAATAAAGAAAAAAAGAAAAAGAAAATATAAATGGGCAAATGTTTCTCCTGCAACCTAAGTCTATTTTTTTTTTCATCTGTGCCCTGATTCCTATGCAATTCTGTCTGCCTAGGATTTCTTTAACCTCATACTCTCATCTTTATTTATACCCTCTCTTCTAAACTTCTCCATGGTAATTAAAGATACTCCATTTGTTTAAGTGTAAAAAAGAAAATTCCATCCCTCTCTAACACTCCCTCATCCACCGTCCCTTGCAGCCATGCCACCCGGTCACCTGTCAACACCTCTCTCCACTCTGCAGCATGTCACAGGTTGCTACACTGGCCATGTTTAATATTCTAATTGTTTTTTTGCTTCAGGGTAACAATACATGCACACCCACGCACACATACACACTCACTCCTACATTTCCTCTTGTATCTTTGGCCACTCTTGCAGAAACATTTTTTTAAGCTCTATTTCCTTTTCCAAACTTTCATTTGTATTCTTTAAATTTCTCTCTCAGGTGCCCATGTCTCCTAATACTACAAACTTTCCCTGGACTTCTCCTGACTTCCATAGTTTCAATGTTGATGTTTTATAACTCCTCCGAAATATACCTTTGTATTCCAGCTTGCCCTAAATTTCAGAATGGAATATTTCAAACATTAGATAAGACCTCTTGGATATAAGGCAGGGACCTCAACTCAACATCTTCACACTGAAACCTGCAGCTTTTCCTCTTCCTGCTCGCCTCACCAATCACCATTCTCCTGTGCCTGCTCTTTTTGGAGGTGTTTATTGTTGGACACCTCCCACATCTGGCGTGCCTAAAACAGAGACATGAACCTCACCCAGGGCCTTGCCATATTCTCCTCTGATTTAGTATACTTGACAGCTATCCAGAGTAACTGATTTACAGAAAAATATACATATTTAATTAGTATAACATTTCCTTTTGTTCTTGTATTTTTCTGAATTTAACTTGATTATCTATTTCATAAGTTATTATTTTCTATTGAATCATTTTGCCTAAAGTAAAACTTTTATTAGTCTTTTTGTGAATTAAATACTGTAGTTTCCCCCTGTGTTAGCAAAGCTTATCTTGGGTCAACATGGTTAACTTTTGTAATCTTATACCAAGAATCAAGTACTTCAAATAGTTTTCCTAGAAAAACTTAAAATAGTAGCACATATCATTCTACTTTATATTAGTAATAAAATACATTACGAATAAGGTAGAAAAAGGATTTTAACTTTTAATCAGGCATTGTTTGATACACGTGTAACCTATATGTAAATATGCATGAAACTAATAAAATTAATATTTATAAATCTACCAATATGATTGAAGGAATCTGGGATTTTTCCTCAATTCCATCATTTTCTCATTCTGCGGTGATAAAAGAGTTGTTAAATGTAGTATTTCTAATTTCCCTGTCTTTAGAAAATGATTTCATGCAGTTTTTATTTTTAAGCATTATAAACATGTGATCATACAGTGTGCAGATTTATGTGACCTGCATTTTCTATTAGCAATATGTTTGTGAGACTCAATCATGTTGATTTTTGAGGCCCTAAACCCTTTTCTTTCACACTTCTATGGGTGAACAAAACATGATTTTGTTTGCCATCATTCATGGATATTTAATTTGTTTTCATTTGCATACTATGACAAAAATTGCAGTAATAAATATTCTTTTTAAAGTATTTCACTATTTATAAATAGACAAGAGTTTACCTAATATGTATCCTAAAGAGGGAATTGTCTGGTCAAAAGGTAACTACATCTTCAATATAAACAGGTATGATTAAATTGAATTCCTCAGTATTGTGCCAAATCCCACAACTGGAATCTACATTCTTGTCAAGACATTTTATCATCATTTTTAGTTTTTGTCAGGCAATTAATTAAGATTTTTGCTGATCTTATTTTTGAGTATATGAGATGATATTCTATTTTGATTATCATTCACATATTTTTGGTTAAAAAATAGACTTAGAAATTTTTGGATTATTTGCAGTCTTGCGATCTCTTATGTGAAATGCCTATGTATTTTGCCTGATTTCCTATTTGGTTATCTGTAGTCTTGTTTTGTTATGGTAGGTGTTTTTGGTTGGTTTGTTTTTCCATTGTTTATTGAAGGAGTACCACATTATATACATTTATGAGATAGAAAGTAGGAAGTCTTTGTTAAATCTACCACCTAGTGTGTATTTTAACATTTTAAAAATGTAAGCCAGCAGCACATCAAAAAGCTTACATACCATGATTAAGTAGGCATTATCTCTGGGATGCAAGGTTGGTTAAATCTATGCAGATCAATAAATGTAATTCATCACATAAACAGAACTAAAGACAAAAACCACATGATTATCTCAATAGATGCAGATAAGGCTTTCAATAAAATTGAACACCCCTTCATCTTAAAAACTCTTGATAAAATTTCACACCCATTCATGTTAAAAACTATCAATAAATTAAGAATTAAAGGAAAATTTCTCAAAGTAGTAACAGCCATCTATGACAAGCCCACAGCCAACATCATAGTAAATGGGCAAAAGCTGGAAGCATTCCTCTTGGAAACCACCTCAAGACAAGGATGCCCTCTGTCACCATTCCCATTCAACATAGAATTGGAAGTCCTGGCTTGGTCAAACAGTCAAGAGAAAGAAATAAAGGGTATTCAAACAGGAAAACAGGAAGAAAAACTGGCCCTGTTTTCAGATGACATGATCCAGTATCTAGAAAGCCCCGTGGTATCAGCCCAAAAGCTTCTGAACCTGATAAACAATTGCAGCAAGGCTTCAGGATACAAAATCAATGCGCAAAAATCACTAACATTCCTATACACCAACAATAGTCAAGCTGAGAGCCAAATCAAGAATGCAATCTTATTCACAATTCCCCAAAATGGAATGAAATACCTAAGAATCCAGCTAACTAGGAAGGTGAAAGATCTCACTAAGGAGAGCTATAAAATTCTGTTCAAAGAAATCAGAGATGATACAAACAAATAGGAAAACATTCCATGCTCATGGATAGAAATATCAAGATCATAAAAATGGCTATATTTCCCAAAGCAATTTATAGATTCAATGCTATTTTTATTAAACTGCTATTGACATTTTTCCTAGAACTAGAAAGTCTATTCTAAAATTTATATGGAACCATAAAAGATCCCAAATAGCCAAGGAAATCCTCAGCAAAAAGAATAAAGCTGGGGGCATCATGCTATGCAACTTCAATCTATAGTACAGGGCTACAGTAACAAACACAGCATGGTACTGGTACAAAAACAGATACATTGACCAAAGGAACAGAATAGAGAATGGAGAAATAGGCTGATTTTCAACAAACATGACAGAAACAAGCAACGGGATAAGGACTCCCTATTTAATAAATAGTGCAAGGATAACTGGCTAGCCTTATGCAGAAGGTTAAAACTGGAACCCTTCCTTATATAATAAACAAAAATTAACTCAAGATATACTAAAGAGTTAAATGTAAAATCTAAAACTATAAAAACTGTGGAAGACAACCTAAGTAATACCATTTAGGATATAAGAAAAGGTAAAGATTACATAACAAAGACACCAAAAGCAATTGCAACAAAAGCAAAAATTGACAAATGGGATTTAATTAAAGTAAGGAGATTCTGAACAGCAAAGGAAACT
>NW_012107975.1:969421-972430 GCF_000951045.1 Mandrillus leucophaeus | reverse complement strand
ATTCTGTAGGTCAAAACAAGAGACTTCCATTTTTTTAAGTAAGAAATCAAAGTAACTTTTTCATGCTTTGTATATAAAGGACATTTGAAAGTTACAAGTGAAAATACAACTCCACATTTAAGGATAAATCTACCATGCCTTTGCTCATTTTTCAAGAAAATTTGGAGAAGACAGACTTACTTTGAAGCCCTTGAAGTGGTATCCAATGACGCTTCCCAATTTGCCTCTCTGTATTTCTTCAGTTTTACATTTTGAGTCAATGGAAAAGTATCAACTTTAACTCCTTTATACTAGCAGGAAAGCATTGCTTTCTAAATAAATAAATATATCTGCCTCATTAAACATATTGTCCTTTGATGATAAGCATTAATTTTAATATTGAGGACTAACAATTCTGTAAATGTATACTTTACAGAGATAAGAAATTGCTATCTCTATTTGGAATTTGGAATTCTCTATTTAGAAATGCAAGTATTACATCCAAAATGACTTATCACAAGTCTTGTAAAAACACACTTCTTACTTTTTGTAGGTGATTCTGCTTTCTCAATAAGACTCACATCTACCAATACAATAATCAGCATAGTGCTATATCTGTCTCTTATACACATCTCAACTCCATTAAAAAGTGGGCAAATGACACGAACAGACACTTTTCTTTTTTTTTTTTTTGAAACAGTCTCGCTGTGTCGCCCAGGCTGGGGTGCAGTGGCGCGATCTCGGCTCACTGCAAGCTCCGCCTCCCAGGTTTACACCATTCTCCTGCCTCAGCCTCCTGAGTAGCTGGGACTACAGGCGCCCGCCACCGCGTCCGGCTAGTTTTTTGTATTTTTCAGTAGAGACGGGGTTTCACCGTGTTAGCCAGGATGGTCTCAATCTCCTGACCTCGTGATCCGCCCGTCTCGGCCTCCCAAAGTGCAGGGATTACAGGCTTGAGCCACCGCGCCCGGCCGAATAGACACTTTTCATAAGAAGATACACATGGAGCCAACAACCATATTAAAAAGCTCAATATCACTAATTATTAGGGAAATGTAAATCAAACCCACAATGAGATACCATCTCATACCAGTGAGAACGACTATTATTAAAAAGTCAAAATGACAGTTGCTGAGAGGTTCCGAAGAAAAAGTAACACTTATACACCGTTGGTGGGAATGTAAGCTAGTTCAACCATTTTGGAAGACAGTGTGGAGATTCCTTAAAGAACTAAAAACAGAAATACCACTCAACCCAGCAATCCCATTACTGAGTATATACCCAAAGGAATAAAAATCATTCTACCATAAAGACACATGGACGTGTATGTTCATCACAGCACTAGTCACAATAGCAAAGACATGGAATCAACCTAAATACTCATCATGATAGGCTGGATAAAGAAAATGTGGTACATAATACACTATGGAATAATATGCAGCCATAAAAAAGAATGAGATTGTCTGGGTGCGATGGCTCATGCCTGTAATTCCAGCACTTTTGGAGGCCAAGGCAGGTGGATCTTCTGAGGTCAGGAGTTCGAGAACAGCCTGGCCAACATGGTGAAACCCCATCTCCACTAAAAATACAAGAAATAGCCAGGTGTGGTGGCACACACCTGTCATCCCAGCTAGTCTACTCAGGAGGCTGAGGCAGGAGAATCCGGAACCCGGGAGGCAGAGGTTGTAGTGAGCCGAGATCACGCCACTTTACTCCAGCCTGGATGACAAAGCAAGACTCCATCTAAAAAAAATTTAAAAAGAATGAGATTATATCCTCTTGAGGAATATGGATGGAGTTGGAGGCCATTATCCTTAGCAAACTAATGCAGGAACAGAGAGCAAATACTGCATGTTTTCACTTGTAAGTGGGGTCTAAATGATGAGAACACATGAACACATAAAGGGGAACAACACAACTGGGGCCTGTGGGAGGGTGGAAAGTGTGAGGAGGGAGAAGGTCAAGAAAAATAATGAATGGATACTAGGCTTAATACTTGGGTGACAAACTACAAAACAAACACGCGTGACACAAGTTTACTTACATAACCTGCACATATACTGCTGACCTTAGAAGTTAAAAAAGATTTCTTTTTTAATAAATGCAAGTTTTATACATTCAACATTTTAATTGCTTTAAATTGTTTTCTGTATACTTTGGTAAACAAAATACATCAATCTATTGACTATCTATCTAGTTTTCCTAATTTCTGGCATCTTTTGTGAACAATTGTAATTAAATTTTAGATGACTGCTGCTGACCGATGCTGAACTACCTCACTATTTTTTAAAAATAATTGAAAAATCTGCAAATTTTTATTTTTTCCAAGTAGTTGATATTGTAATAACATCAGTTTTATCCCATACTTTTCAATAATTAGAGCATGTGTATTTTTTATGGCTTGCTGCATTAACTATGCTCTCCAGGACAATATTGAATAAAGGCAATGCTACTGAGCATGCTTGCCTTTAATTTCATGTTTTATTTTACACACTAGGAAGTGTTTTAGTTTAGGCATAAGAGATAGCACTTGGCCGGGTGGGTGGCTCATGCTGGTAATCCCAACACTTTGGGAGGCCGAGGCGAGTGGATCACGAGGTCAGGAGTTCGAGACCAGCCTGACCAAGATGGTAAAACCCCGTCTCTACTAAAAATACGAAAATTAGCCGGGTGTGGTGGTGGGTGCCTGTAATCCCAACTACCTTGGAGGCTGAGGCAGGAGAATCGCTTGAACCCAGGAAGTGGAAGTGGCAGTGAGCCGAGATTGTGCCACTGCACTCCATCCTGGTGACAGAGTAAGATTCTGTCTCAAAGAGAGAGAGAGAGAGAGAGAGAGAGAGCGAGATAGCACTTAACAATGGGTGCAGTGAAAAAATAGTAGAAAATATAATATTAAGTACATGATATTTTGTATGCATTATATACTCAAAATATTTTTTATAGGTTATATTATTGTTAGGTATGGCAGTAGATATTTTTTGAATCAACTTTCTCTATACAGTTAGGCATATTTCAAACCAACAAATATGA
>NW_012107975.1:934680-968546 GCF_000951045.1 Mandrillus leucophaeus | reverse complement strand
GCTATCTCTATTTGGAATTTGGAATTCTCTATTTAGAAATGCAAGTATTACATCCAAAATGACTTATCACAAGTCTTGTAAAAACACACTTCTTACTTTTTGTAGGTGATTCTGCTTTCTCAGTAAGACTCACATCTACCAATACAATAATCAGCATAGTGCTATATACAGAAACTTAACACACAGTGTTCTTACTCAAATTTTATTTTCTATATCAGATGTCTTTATTAACTTATATATATAACTCTCACTTCTTGATTCATACTAGTTACATGAAGGCATAATCTGAAACATTCAAAACGCACTAGATGAATAGATATCACAGGTTGAGACCATATGTCTTGCATCTCTTCAAATATTTCTTTAAACATATATTAGCCCATAATTATGGTGTTTTTAATTCAAAAAATATATATATATATATCTGTTCTAATGTCAAATATAGTCATTTTTAACCCTCAAATATTAATAGTGTATAAAAGGCATACATATTTTACACATTATGATATAAGATCTGATCATCATGTCTTCAAGATATTTTTGAATTTAAACACAACAAATTAAATCGTATCATTATATACTACTACAAACTGTAAAATTAGATGCATTTTCCTAAAGTCAGGGTGGAGTCAAGAATACTCCTTACCACCATAACCAGTCAGTGCTATATTGGAATATTAATGCAATAAAATAAGAGAAATAAATGGAATAATTAGCTAGAAATGAAGATACATAGTCATCGTTATCTACATATTATATGAGATATGATTATCCCGCAATAAATTCCAACAGTCAGCTAACCAAAGAAAGTAAATCTGTAAGTAGCAAGTTAAAAATCAATGCAAATAATCAACATACAAAATGTCAGCAAAGCATGTGTTAACAAACTCAAAGAAAACTTTGTTCACTGTCATAAAATAAAATGTGAATAAATATAGAGTCTTAATCTTATTCAGGTGAAAATTATTTCCACATTATCCTAAATTATTCGTAAATTTAATTAGAACAAAACACAACTATATAATTTGTGGAACTCTACAAGTTAATACCAAAATTAATATAGCAGATGAAATCCCAAAAATAGTCAAGAGTTTTGAAGATCATACAAAACTTTTGGCATGAAATTAAGCATGTTTTAATAGATTTTTTATAAAAATACATTTACATTTTGTTTGCATTGCTTTTTTATGTCATTCGCCATTTATTTCTATTTGATTTGTTGTATGTTTTTAATGATTTCTAGAAATTCTTCATTTATTATCAATAAGATACTTTGTCTATTGTAGAGAATATATATTTCCTTTCACTCTATTCTTTGTCACTTAAGTTATTGCATCTTTCTAATACAGATAATTTTTTGTACTTCAAGGCCTATGGAAAGATTTTGTAGTTTGAGAAAGACTTTTCCTCTCCATGATTATGCTGTATGGCATTTCCTTAGTTTTGTTTTGAAAATTAATAAGATTTTGACACAATACAGTGTCCAAATATGCAACTATTTTCTAAAATGCTAACTGGATTTTTTGAATATTATATAGGCTGATTTTTAAATACCTCCTTTAGATTTTTTCAAAGTAATTCATTTTCTACAATTTTTGCTTTGTATTTGGTAAGCTAAACTATTCCGTATATTAAAGCTCAATAACTATAATATCCTCTTTGCAATATGTCATAATCGTATCATAAAATTTTACATGAGAACCATAAATTTATTCAATCTTACCTAGAGTTTATTTTGCTGCTATTGCTTCTTAAACTTAATGGCTTTATCTTTCTTGAATTTATGTTATGTTGATGAATAAGAATATTAGTATTTTTCTCATATACCATAATTAAATTAGCTCCTAAATTTTGTGTATTTAAAAACCATTTTAGTTCATTTTTTATTGAGTTATAATTAATAAAATGCTCATCTTAAGTGTACAGTTCAATGAATTCTTACAAATGCGTATACCCATGTGACTGAAACCCTTATAAACATTTCTATTATCCCAGAAATGATCCTCAAACCCTTTCTCCCTCAGTCTCATCGTCATCACAAATTGACCACTCTACTTATGGCTTTCACCATAGATTAGTTTTAGTTGTCTAAAATCTCATAGTAATCTTCTATCTGTTATATTTTTCACTTGACATGTTTTTAGGTTAATCATATTGCTATATATATTCATAGTTTGTAGGTATTTATTGCTGAAATTCCTTTGTATGGGTAAGCTACTGTTTGTCTATTCAGTCTCCAATCTGATGGACGTTTAACCTTTTCCAGTACATTATATTTATTTATTTTTTGATTTATTACACAATAAATCTCTAGCTTGCTGCTTCATATGTTCTTAATGAGCACAGCATGATTAGCTAGCTGTTCTTCAGGTAATGGTTTAATTAGCCTGATCTTTTTTCATAGGTTTAATTCTGCATCTTCTTTTTGTTGTTGTTATTAACTTTATACTTGGAAATTTTTCTGGGGCTGTTGAGAAGAATGTTTAATTTCTTAGAAGTCTTTTAAAACTCGTGTTCTGTTTCTCTCTCTCTTCCATATTAATGTTATTATTGTGCAGAAACTCCTTCACTTCCCTACTTTACTGGAGGCCATCATTTGCTATTTTCTGATGCATAAATGTGTTTTTAATAATCATCCTGCATTTCAATAGAATTTGGAGTATGGGTCATAAGTTAAAAAAGGTTTATTCTATTTGCTTTTTAAAACAAACTACCTCTCCTTTCATAGTACTTGTACTTGTCACTTTGTATTACAATTAACTATTAACTTATTACAATTAACTATTAATTAACTATTAAAGGAGCTCAATAAGAATAAAATCATATGTCTCTTAATTGTCAGTAACTTCCCTGAACTTAATACTGTCTTAGTGCCTACTCAGGGCTCAACAAATACTTGCACAATAAATAAAAGAATATATATATATAATTCATGAAAACATTACTAGTGGTTATGAAAGTGCAAGGTAATTACAGCTACTTTAAAATATTATTTTCATTTTGTTTTCCAAATAATTTTTTGCTTTGTTTTGTTTTTGGAGACAGAGCCTTGCTCTGTCTCCCAGGGTGAAGTACAATGGCATGATCTCGGTTCATTGCAACCTCCTCCTCCTGTGTCAAGCGATCCTCATGCCTCAACCTCCCATGTCCAGTAGCTGGGATTATAGGTCTGAACAACCACACCCGGCTAATTTTTGTATTTCTAGTAGAGATGCAGTTTTGTCATATCGGCCAGGCTAGTCTCAAACTCCTGGCCTCATGTGATCCGTCTGCCTTGGCTTCCCAAAGTGCTAGGATTACAGTAATGAGCCACCACACCTGGCCTTGCTTTCCAAATAGTTCTAACAGTCAGGTATTTTATTTATAATTCAAATAAAAAGGAAGTGATAGCATAAATATCGTTAGTGATCACTTAAATACAAAAATATATGGTATAAACATTTAAAAAAATAAGTGAGCAAATCAATAAGCAGAGACCATATCAGAATAGTGGAAACTTGGATGATTTCCTATAATTCTTTATACTTATCAATAAATTGTAAATTGTCAACAACAATCCTTCTCTACTGTCATAATGACAATACTATAGAGAGTGGAAGAGAAATGTCAGTCGTTTACTTTTGCAACATTTACTATTCTTTAATAGAAAATAACATATTTTCAGAGCTTGATCTTTCAAGAGAGACTGAGAGAACATTCATATGACAATCTCTGTGTACAATTTGTTTATTTAGAACTTTTAAGTAATTATAGTCTTCTTACTAATTTTCCCTGTGGGACGATATGATAAAGGCTATATCTATAACAATCATGTGGCAAGACTATTTGTCTATGTAAAACCCTAAGTTGTTGATTAAATCAAAGTCCTATTTATTAAGTACCTTTTTTTAATATTAGGATTTTTAAAGTCTTGATTGTTCAACCACAATGAAATAGGACATCAGATGTTGGGGTGGAACACCAGAGAAAAGCAGAGCAGGGGAGACTAGATAAGAGAAAAACAAAAAGCCAACCAAAACAACAAGGAAAGCAAGTGATGAAGAGAAACTCTTGTCTACTTTAGTATTCATCTGGGTATAGAAAGTTGAGAATAACGATAAATAGTAGTAAATTTATTATTGTGGTATTTTGTTAAGTATTATATACAACGTACTTGGCTGAGCCTTGTGGCATAGATAAATATACAAGTATAACTTCTTTAACTTTTTTTTGTAAGTGCCTATATAGGTACCTGATACGGTTTGGCTTTTTCTCCACCCAAATCTGATCTTGAATAGTAGCTCCCATTATTTCCATGTGTTTATAGGAGGGAGATAATTGAATCATGGGGGCAGTTTTCCTCTTACTGTTCTCATGGTAGTGAATAAGTCTCACAAGATCTGATGGTTTTATAGTTGGGGGTTTCCCTGTACAAGCTCTCTTTGCCTGCTACCATGTAAGATGTGACCTTGCTCCTCCTTTGCCTTTCACCATGATTGTGAGGGCCCCCCAGCCATATGGAACTGTGAGTCAGTTAAACTTCTTTCCTTTATAAATTACACTGTCTCGAGTATGTCTTTATCAGCAATGTGAAAATGGACTAATACAGTATCTATGCAATTTATTTTATCCAATTTGCAATAAAAACAAAACTGAGACATTCTATTTGACATTAAACATGGTAAGGCATATTCCCAATGATCATTGTTGCTGTGATGGCAATGTGATTTTGTAAAATATTCCATCAAATTTATGGAATAGACTGCTTCAAAGGATATCGGTGGTATCTAGTTAAATTCTACTCTGGTCTAAGTATATGAAATTCCCAAAAACTTTCTAATTAATGATCTTACTGTCTTGAATTGAACAATTACAAAGATAGTAAAGTATCCCCTGAAAATGAGGCAGGATAAGTAAGGTTATGAGGCGATACTGACTTCTCTCTTTGTGTGAAGCCCAGTAGGGTCTGCATCCTTTGTGCCCTAGTGTGTGAGCATCTCACCCTTTTGTAAGGTGAGCAGTCCCACAGAATACTAGAAGACTCTCAGATAGTTACAAGTTTCAGCTACCCTAAATGGCCAGGGGAAGAGAACAAACGTTCCTTATTCCTGATGTAGCTTCCCCAACCTCCAGCCAATCAGCACCAAAATCCTAAGATGCTACTGACTACAAATTCCTGTGGGAGGTGTGTGGGTATAAATTCCTGCCTGGAGGGAAAGTGGCTAGAGACTTTGCCGAGTCATGCATGCACAGCTAGGTTCAAGGCTTAGCTTATAATAACCTTGTCCCCATTTTAATAATTCAAAACACATCCCTAGGTGATGTTAGGTGCTAGCTATACATGTGATAAGTGTTAGAGCATGTAGATGCTGAATGCATGCACCAACTGCAGGTCCACCTTTGCATACTTGACTTCACCAGTGTTTTAAGAGTATGTGTGAACAGTTCCCATAAAGGGAATTCCCCTTATGGAACTAGCTGCTGTCTCTAGGTTTGAGCAGCCTGATCTGCTTCTCAGAGTGTACTTTCACCTTGCAATAAACTTCTTCACGTACTCTTACTTTGTACTCACTCTCAAATTCTTTTATGCAGCAAAGTCAAGGATCTGAACCGGCCCACAGATAACAAAGTATCTGTTGTCATTTTAATATTGTTCTGTCTTGTCTTAAACTGAAATCCACTTCCCTTTAAATATTACTGATTAATGTTTGCCATGCTTCAACTCTTTGAAGCTTGCTGTAATGAATTTGGGGAGGAGGGGTGGAAATCACATGTTGCCTGTAGTAAAAAACATCTTACAATTTTTTATCAATATCCACTCCTAGAGTGATTATCTTCTTTATATATATATTTTTTGATTTTATATATGAGATACAACTGTTATGTTTTGCTCATTTATAAATCCACATAAAAATAATCTGTAAAAAAGTGTTGTCTTAGTTTTACCAAATATATTTTCGTTGTGTCTGAGTAAACTTGGTAAAGATTATCATAAAATTACTCTTTGTATAATAAAATTAATTTGTAAAATAAAAATAAAATTATGCTCTGTGGTGTTTATGCTATTACATGTATGATGGTTTTGAAACTTTGTATGTTTTCATCAGATGAGGCCATTGTCATTTAGTTATTTAAACACTGGGTACTCTAATATTATTACTTTATTTTACTTTTATGTGAAAATATTTAATGTGATATTAAATGTAGAAATGTATTTAATCTTTATTTATAATTTGGCCTAAGGGGCTAAAATGATTTAGAAAATGTTAGGCTCTCTAAGTGTATCTTTTTCCTTATCTATTTCAAAATATACAAAAATAATCATTTATTTTTGGTTACCAAAAGCAAATAAAAATTATATTTGTGTTTACTTTGTCAGCAACTGTTCTAAAGCTTTGATCTATGTTAATTGTTTAATCGTCACAAGAAAAGTGTGAGGTAGATGCTGTTATTGTCATGTTTTGCTGGCTAGAAATGGATACAGTTACACTAAATGATTTGCCTAAGATGACTTATCTAGCACAGTTTGCTCTATAGCAGCCTGGTTTCAATGTCAGAGCTGTAACCACTTCACTGTAGTGGTTGTAGATTGATTCCTGTAACAGGCAAACAAACAAACCAGTCATAACCATTGTATGATCTCTTCCCTTCCTTCCTTGTAATTGTTTTAAATTTGAGAATATTTTAATGAATGAATACACTTGCTATTGTATAATAATTTGAAATATCTCCTGTTACTAATTCTCAAAAGAAAATTCCCTCGAGATAAATATAGCCTATATATTATGAACTGTATATTTACTTATTTTTTTTCTCCTATAGGGTTTGCTCCATAGAATTATAAAATGCATACCCTCATCACTACAGCTCTGATTGGCCATTATATGGAAAAATTAACGTGTTCATGACTATGAAAACTCAGAAGAAAGGTAAATGCGCATTCTATACTGAGTAGCAGAAGTGAAAGGTAAATACTACAGAATGGATCCATATTGTATAGATCAAAATCGAAAGTATTCTAAAAAATGCATATTCAAGTCTAGTGAAAGGAAATAAAGATAAAAACTTTCACAATATTAATACATCTTACGTAATATTTTCTGTCTAGATTCTTTCAAGTTCCTAAGGGTATATATCTAGTTTTTAGAATAAATAAACTCACTTGAACTGAGGATTTAATATAGTTAAGCATTAACATTTTCTACTTTTAATATAATCAGTCAGGCTTCTTATTTTCTATTACCTAGTACAGGAAAAAATGAGTGTTTATAGCTCTTGATATTAACCAATTATATAAACTGGATACTAAAACTATTTCAAATGCTTTTCATGATAGATGATACAAACTCATTATTCTCTGTATTTCTTTTAAAATGTGGACCTTTTTCCTATTGATTCAAGGAATTTCTCTTAATGTTTGCATAGCATGTTTTTCATAGTTTTACTTTCAAATTGTTTTTAAATATATAGCGTATAATTGAAATCTTTTGTTAGTTTGACAATCTTGGCCTATTTAGTCCTTTTAAATTTAATGTAATTACTGATATTATGGGGTCTACCATCTTACTCTTCGTTTTTATTTGTTCATCTGCTTTTTGCTATTTTGTTTTTCCTTTTCTGTATTTTAGATCGATTTGAGAGTTACTTTTGTGTCTCAAGTCCTTATCTTTGCCAACATTTGGTTGTTGCAGCTTTTTTTTTTGCTTCAATAATTTTGTATTTTTGGCCATTATAATGAATGTATACTGGTATTTCTATGTGGTTTGAATATTTATTTCCCTGATAATCAGTAATGTCAAGCACTGTGTTTACATGTTTATTGGCCATTTATAAAGCTTCCTTTATATATTATATGTTCAGTTTTTGCATTGATCTTTCATTGGAGTGTTTGTCTTTTTGTTTTTGAGTAGGGGGAGTGCTTTATACAGTCTGGAGACAAAAAATTTGTTAGGTACACACATTGTGAATATTTTCTATGTACATGTCTTTCTTTTTCACTCTCTTAATTTTGTCTTTCAGTTAGAAGTCTTTGATATTGTTAAAGTCTAACATATTATTTTACCTTTTTATGGTTATTTATGTGTCCTGAGAAATTATGTATGAACATGGTTGAGATGATATTTTTCCACGGTTACTTCTAGGTTTATATTTTTAGCTATTATATTTTGGACTATGACATTTAAAAATTATTACTTTTGTATAATCTGAGATGGGGATTGAAGTTCATTAATTTAAATTTGGTTATCTGGTTCTAACACCAATAATTGAAAAACTTGTCTTTACTCTTTGCATTGTTTTGATGCTTACATGGGAAACCAATCAATCACAAAAACATGAATCTGTTGTTATACACTCTCTTTTGTTTCGTTGCTTCAATTAAATTATTTTTATGTTGACATCGCATTATACTGATAATTGTAGCTTCATATTAAGGTTTGAGGTAAGGTAGTATAAACCTTCAAAGGTGTTCTTTTATTTTAAGACAATTTCAATGATTCTTGAGTTTTCCATATGAACCTTAAAATCATTTTAACATTTTCATTAATAATATCCTCAGAGATTTTGATCAAAAGTGCATTAAAATATAGATCAGTTTATGAAGAGTTAGCATCTTAACAATGTTCCATTATCTAATCAATGGGCATTGTCTATCTCAGCAATGTTTTGTAAGTTTCAATGCAGATATATTGAACATATTTTGTTAAATTAATCTCTGTTTTAATTTTTGTCACTATTGTAATTAAGACTGCTGTTGGTATGCACAAATACAATTGCTGCTATATATAGAATATAATTGCTTTTGCATATTAATGTTTTATCCCAGCGGCGTAGATACATTACTAATTTTAATAGTCTGCTTGTAGATACTTTAGAATTTTTCACACAAGCAATTATTCTTTTTGTGAATAAAAACTAGTTCATTTCTTTATTTTCTACCTTTATACTTTCATTTCTTCTTCTTGCTTTATGACAGGTACCTTTACTGCTGGTACAATGATTAATGGAAGTGATGAGTATGAACATTCTTACCTAGTTCCTGACCTGAGGAGGAAAGTGGTTAATATTTCATCCTTTATATTTGATGTTAGATGAAGATCTTTCGTATATGACTCTTACTGAATTTAGAATCTTTCTTATATTTTTAGTTTACTGATAGTTTTTATCATGTATGCATACTGAATTATTGTCAAACATGCTTTTTTGTGCACATATTGAGGCTTTTGCATATATAAGTGACTTTCATTATTTGATTTTCAAATGTTAAGTCATCACAGAATAAACTCCACTTGGTTATGCTGTATTATTCTTTTAATATTTGCAGGAGTTTTTTTGTTTGTTTGTTTGCTTTTTTTTTTTTTTTTTGCTAAAAGTTTAATAATTTCAGTATCTATACTCACGGGATAAACTCTCAGTCATGATATAATATCAGTTTTATTGCCTGATGGAATCAGTTTAATAATGTTTTGGTAAAAGATTTTTGCATCTGTTTTGATGGGGGGATTCTGTTCTGTTTATTATTATTATTATTATTATTATTATTATGTTTGTTGAGTTTCAGGACCATAGTTACTTGAGCTTCAAAGGTGGGTTGCAAACTACACTGTCTATTTATACTAAGAATGTTTATAAAATTAATTTTTAGGGAGTTTCTTTGTATACTTGTTGGAAGTCACAAGAGATAGAGAGATAGATAGATAGATAGATAGATAGATAGATAGATAGATAGATAGATAGATAGATAGATAGATTTAGGTGGTATACAGTTGCTACATGGATATGTTGTGTAGCAGGGAAGCCTACTGGGCTTTTAGTCTACCCATAACCCAAATACTTATATTGCACCCAATAGGTAGTCCTTTATCCCTGAAACCCCTCTCACCTTCCTAGCTTTTTGGAATCTCCAATGTCTATTATTCCACTCTGTATGTCCATGTGTACCCATAGTGAGAACATGCAGTTTTTAAATTTCTGAGTTATTTCACTTATGATAATGACCTCCAGTTCCATCCGTGTTGCAGGGAAAGACATAATTTTATTATTTTCCTGGTTGTGTAGCATTCCATGGTATGCATACATATTAAAATATTTTCTTTATCCAGTCATCTGTTGATGGACACTTAAGTTGATTCCATGATTTTCCTATTGTGAAAGGTGGAGGTGTCTTTTTGATATAATAATTTCTTTTCCTTTGGGTGGATACCCAGCAGTGAGATTGCTGAATCTATGGTAGATCTATTTTCAGTTCTTTCAGAAATATCCATACAGTTAATAATTGCCATTCTGACTAGTATAAGATGATATTTCATTGTGGTCTTAATTTGCATCACTCTGATGATTAGTGATTTTGAGCATTTTTCATATGTTTTGTTGGAAACTTATATGTGTTCTTTTGAAAACTTTGAGTTCAGATTTTTGCCCACTTTTCAATGAGATTGATGTTTTCTTATTTAGCTATTTGTATATTCTGGATATTAGCCCTTTTATGGATACATAATTTGCACATATTTTATCCTATTTTGTAGGCTGTTTACTCTGTTGATTGTTTGTTTTGTTGTGCAGAAACTGTTTAGCTTCATTAAGTCCCATTTGTTTATTTTTTGTTTTTGTTGCATTTACTTGTAAGGACTTAGCCGTAAATTATTTGCCTAGGCCAATGTCCAGAAGAGTTTTTCCCACGTTTTCTTGTTGGGTTTTTATAGTGTCAGGTCTTACATTTAAGTCTTTGTAATCCATAGTGAGTTAATTTTCGTATATAGTGAAAGATATGGGTCCACTGTTATTCCTTTGACTATGGCTATTCCATTTTTATAGCACCATTTATTGAATAGAGTGTCCTTTTCCCAGTGTATACTTTTGTTGACTTTGTCATAGATCATTTGGTTGTAGGCATGTGACTTTGTTTCTGGGTTCTCTCTTCTGATCTATTGATCTATGTGTCCATTTTTTTATGCCAGTACCATGTTGTTTTGATTGCTATAGACTTGTAGAATACTTTGAAATCAGGTAATGTGATTTTATTCTTTTTGCTCAGAGTTGCTTTGGCTATTTGTGCTCTTTTATGGTTCCATATGAATTTATGATTGCTTTTTCTAATTCTGTGAAAAATGATGTTGGTAACTTGATAAGAATTGTATTGAATCTGTACATTGCTTTGGGCAGTATGGTCATTTGAACAATATTGATTCTTCTAATCCATGAGCATAGAGTGATTTTTTATTTATTTGTGTCACCTACAATTTCTATCATCAGTGTTTTCTAGTTCCCCCTTGTATAAATCATTTACCACCTTGGTTAAATGTATCCCCAGGTATTTTATGTTTTTTGTTGCTTTTGTACATGGGATTGAATTCTTGATTTGGTTCTCAGAGTAATCATTAGTGATGTATACAAACACTGTTGATTTTTGTACATTGATTTTGTATCCTGAAACATTACTGTAGTCATTTATCAAATATAGACATCTTTGGAGGAGGTTTTAGAGCTTTCTGGGTATAAGGTCACGTCATAAGTAAACATATTTTCTTAAACCAGGAAGTTTTAGATGTTTCCCCTAGACCTAATAAAACATCAAGAAATTTATATGTGTTGAAACTATATTGGTAAGAGTTAAAGCCTTCTGATATCGTAGATATAACATAGGCATCTTAATAAACTTTTCTTCCTGTTCCTTTATGATAATACTTTATTTTTTTTCCTGTTTGTCTTTTAATGTCTTCTTTGCTTCTTATTTTTCTAAATATCTATGTATTTTATGTTAATTCTTTTTAAATTAATTTAAGGAGAAAATTTCCTGAAAATATTTTTTATACTTTTGAAGCCATCATTGACATACATATATATTTTATAGTATTATAATGTTTGTAAAATAGGACTTTAATTCACCAATCACTCTTCCTCACCCAGCCTTTTTTGAAAATAGTATATTCTGAATTCCTAATCATAAAATATTTAACGCCTAACTATTACTATTGAAACAGGATTTTCCCTTGACCCCTTCGCAGGACTCACAACAGGGGTGCCTTGTTTACTCAGCCCACCCTGCGCAACCCTTGTGGGAGGAAGCACGCAGACAGGCAAGTGCAGGAACTGGCCGGCAGCCCAGCAGAAGTAATTTTTTTTTATATGGTTTGGCTTTGTGTCCCCACTCAAATCTCATTTTGTAGCTCCCATAATTCCCAGGTGTTGTGGAATAGACCTGGTGGGAGATAATAGAATCATGGGGACAGGTCTTTTCCATGCTCTTCTCATGATAGTGAATAAGCCTCACGAGATCTGATGGGTTTAACAGTGGGAGTTTCCCAGCACAAACTCAATTCTCTTTGCCTGCTGTCATCAGTGTAAGATAGAACTTGCTCTTCCTTGCCTTCCACCATGATTCTGAGACTACCCCAACCACGTGGAACTGTAAGTCCATTAAATCTCTTTCTTTTGTAAGTTGCCTAGTCTCGGATATGTCTTTATCAGCAACATGAAAATGGACTAATACAGTAAATACTTGTGACGGTTAATGCTGAGTGTCAACTTGATTGGATTGAATTATGGAAAGCATTGATCCCGAGTGTGATCCCAAAGGAGATTAGCATTTAAGTCAGTAGAGTGGGAAAGGCAGACCCACCCTAAATCTGGGTGGGCACCATCTAATCAACTGCAAGTGTGGCCAGAATAAAGCACTCAGAAAAACGTGAAAAGACTAGACTGGCTTGGCCTCCCAGCCTACATCTTTGTCCTGTCCTGGATGCTTCCTGCCATCAAACATTGGATTCCAGATTCTTCAGCTTCAGGACTCAGACTGGCTTCCTTGCTCCTCAGCTTGCAGACAGCCTATTGTGGGACCTTGTGATCGTGTGAGTTAATACTCCTTAATAAACTTCCCTTTATATAGACATCTATCCTATTAGTTCTATCCCTCTAGAGAATCCTGACTAACACATCCATTCACTTGAGTCCACTGGGTTCCACTCCCTGCAGGAAGTAGCATGCAGGCAAATGAGTGGAGATTCAGAGTGAGCAAGCGCAGAAACAAACTTCATTTACTTGGCTCACCATGCCCAACTCCTTGTGGGAGGGAGCACATAGGTGAGCAAGTGTGGGATCTGGTCAGACACTTTTGACTGCTGGCAGGATCTAACTCCATGCAGGCTCCATGGTGGCATCCAGGTGGCCGTGCCTGTGGCCCCTGAAGCCACAGAGGAAGTGTTACAATGCTCTTTTAGCTTGCTGTGCACAGATGTCTTAAGTGTTAACAGCTCAGTGGGCCTTTTGCCTCACTGTATAGGGCAGCTGTCTTCCACCAATGGGGGCACAGGGCCAGTGTGATAGCCTTTTTGTGGATATTGGCACTCATGGCTCTTGAGCTCTTGTCTGGCATCCAGGAAAAATGAGGTTACACAAACAAATAGAAGGACAGTGAATACGGAGGAATTTATTGATAATGAAAGTGACTCTCAGCAGGAAGGGGAGCTGGAAAGGGGATGGGATGCACAAGCAACCTTCCCCTCAAGTCCAGCCGTTTCCAGCTGGACTATTCTCCAAAGTCATGCCATTATGCCCTCTGAAGTCAAGTCACTTCTCCCTGATGTCCAGCTGCTTCTCCACTTCTCTCCGACTGAGTCTGGGGTCTTTATAGGCACAGAATTCGGGGTATAGTGGGCCATGGGTAGTGTAGGAAAAGGCAACATTTGAGTGGGAAAAGAGGGATAGATATTACCACTTTGGGCTTCAGATTCCAGGTCTTTTGGCTTAAAGGTGAGGTTTTGCCAGGGACCTACCCCTGTCTGCCTAGAATTTCTCTGCCTCCTGCCTCTATCATTGTTTCACTATTATGACACATTAAAATGTTTTCTTTTAAAGCTTCACATTGAAAATTATATTCATTTTATGCAAAGAGAAACTAAGAAAAGCTAATGTATTACAATATTTAGGAAACAACAAAACAGTAGTTGACGTTTACAGTAAGGAAATCAATTAACACATAAATAAGACTTTAGCACACATTTCTATTGAGAAGGTGGACATATATGTACTTAAAATTCGATTTGATTTATTAAGGCTGTCAGTGAACCAAGTACTTGAACAGTATTTGAATTTTATGCATCTGCATTTCAAATTAGATATATGGTTATAATAAACATTACTGTTGCATTAAACTAACACAATATTGGTTTTCAAAACAGAAGTATAAAAACTACTGAAATGTACAACTGCATTTTTTTCTGTTGCTGTCAACTTATTATACATGTATGCATATGTCTCTGTGCAGACACACACAGCCAAAAGCATATAGCCACATGCAATGTATATGGTTAAGGGCTGTAGGACATCAGCATAATGGTAAAGAAATGATCATTCCCTTTGAAGCACCTGGTTGAGATGTTTCTTTAACAATTTTTGGAAGATTGATTTAATTCAGAAATATCTAAGAGCACAAAATATTAAAAATAATAAAAACATACTGCAGAATTTAAAAAATAGCATTTGCTAATAGTTAAGTTATGCATATATATTTGCATATGACTCTATATTTAGTAAATTAAAATAGGTATGTATTCATAAGTAGCATGTGTGACTGGGTTAATTGAGAAGCTTTTCTTCCAACAAATGTAACAGTAATCATCCTCCACCAGACGATCTCTGGTGACTCCAGACTACCCATGTAGGCCAGCGATGTACTTGGAAGAAGGGCACAGTAGTTCATTGATTGTCCTAAAACTTTGATTGTAGAGCATAAACAGACTTTAAAATAAAGTTATATGTTTATTTGAGTGACTTTCAAATGAGACAGATAATATTGTTTTGTTTGGGACCATAAAACACCTCCACCACCACCACCACTCCCTCCACACCACCTAGAAGTCACTCATTTGGCAGCTGGTACAGATAAGTGATCATTTTGCAGCTGGTACAGACAAGGGAAGTCACATTCTGGCTCCTCATTTTGCTAAAAATTTTCTTTCTTGGAGTTCTCATACTTCTACTGTTTCCTTCTGCATTCATGTTGATTTGCTCGTTTCCTGGTATTGGTGAAAATGTTTTGCATTATTCTGTATCAATAGCACTTCACAGGTCAGTCTTTAAAGTATAGCTGTTATATCTTCATTACAACACACTTTAGTAATTAGATTTCTAATGCTATAGTTATTTTAATTTTTCAATTTCTTAACAAAGGTATTTTACAAGTTTCTGAAAGAACAACTTGAAGAAATTTATTCAAGTTCAACAAGCACTTATGAATCTGGTCTCTGTGGAGAGTAGTCGTCTCTTTACGTATATTATTTCATTTTTTCTTCATAACACTCTATGACAAAGGTATTGATAATCGTATTTCTCATATTAGATGTCACCTTATTGTCCTGAAATTCTAACTTTATCTAAAAATCTGTGAGTGTTCACTACTGTGCTGCTGCAGGCTTATGTAGATTTGTGATTGAAAAATAGATTTTTTTAAGCTAAGCACTGTAAAAATTAGATATTTCATTACTAGAAATTTCAGTCTGTGTATTTTATTAAATAGCTCTTGTAAAAAGTTGTACAACTGCAAATGAATTTCCTAGCTGGGGCTATTTTAATTTCCAAAACCAGAACTGTACTTATATGCTAAGTATTGTGAGTTTTTAGTATCTCCTTCTGTTATTGCTTTGCTAGGTTTTCCTGTTAATAATGACATATCCACCACATGTGAAAATGGTTTTCTCTTGCATGTATGCACAGATAAAGGAGCATGGTCATGAATGTGCATACACATGCACACACACACACACTCACAAGCTCATTCGTTTTTAAATCAAAAGATTTAGATATAAAGAACTGGATTGGGATAAATACTGTCTACCTTAGGCAAAACCTGGCAGGTAATTGAAAGTACAAGTAATTGAGTTCAGAATTTGGGGGCTGAGAAAAACAAAAACCTCAGTGTCGAAACCGGTTGATAAACACTACGATAAAATTTAAGTCAACACTCAGTTTAAAATGAAACATACTGTACATAGGTAGAGTTTATGAATGACAGAGCCATAACAAGTCATATCCAGATTTCTGGACAACTGAAATTTTACTGGCATCTTACAGGAGAAAAAGAGAGTAAACCATATCTACACAACATCTTATTAACAGCAAACCACAGAAACAGCATCATTTATTGAAATTCTGGGAAAATGATAATGATAATGATGATAAACAAAATGGATAAGTGTGTCTGGGATTTTGGAGTCCTCCCCCTATAATTCCTATATTATAAAGAGAAAATCAAGCATCTGGTATAGCAGATGGTTTATATTTGTGATTCTAAGGGGAAAAAATGAATATAGAAGAGAGAAAGACATGCTCCTACTGATACTAATAGTTTAGTATTTAAATTATGTTACAAGTATTTTGTCTCTATAGGACATTAATGTTACTGTGAATCAAAAAGGAATTTTAAAAATGAACTCTTAAGGAAAGACTCAATCTGAATTTAAATGTTTTTTTCCTTGTAGAAAATTCAATGCTCTAATGACCTGGGGTGTGGGAGGGCAACTATCAGTTTTAACACAGTGTTATTTTTCTCAACTTCTAGCCAACCTTGGTTTAAAACAAAAAGTCTTCTTTTTGTCTCCATTTTCTTTCTTTTTTTTTTTTTTTTTTCTTTATTTGAGATGGAGTCTTGCACTGTCACCCAGGCTGGAGTGCAGTGGCGCGATCTTGGCTCACTGCAAGGTTTTGTCTCCATTTTCTATGTGCTGCTTCCTAAGTCAATGCATGAAGACAGGTTGAGTGCACCCTTGTTTCTTGAATTATTGATGTCTACCTAAGAAAGGATTGGTCTCATAAAATATTCTGGGTATTATGACTTATTATGACTTACAGTATATAATCAGCTCAGTGTATCTTTTAATGTAAGTTCTTTTGTTTTAGTGGCCCCCAACAAAGCACAGGGCTTCAGGAAGGATTCTCTCAAACAATAAGGTATTTATTACCAACCACTTAAACCATCCAAGAACACATGTGATCCCAAGCATAATAAAATGGAACCTAAGATTCTTTGTGCCATCTGATGAGAAGAAACTCACAAGACATTTGACTAAATTCAGTGAATTCAAAACTGGACTTAGTGTGGTATTTAATCCAAAGTAACTTAAATGTTAGAGTTAACATAAATATTACATTATTGTATAATTGCTCTTTTCAGGTAATATGGCTAGATCATCAGGAGTTGTAATGATTTTTCCTCTTGAGAGAGTTGATATTCACAGTAGATAATCCAAGAAAGTAAGCTGTCAAGACTGAGGCATAAAATCAGTGACCAAAAATTGGGTTTAGTTTCAGGGGCAGTTTGGGCTAAACTCTGTGGCACAGGAAAGTCTGGGATAATTTCAAAATACGACACTAAATAATTCTCAGTTACGTGGAGATAAGTCATGACTGAGGTAATTAGCTGGCCTCAGAAGGGTACCTATGGAAGCAGTAATTGTGAGTTACTCACTGCATTGTCTTTTCCTTCCATTTTCTAAAGCCTGGAAAACTCGTTTAGTTCAACCTCTACTACGTTGTGAATTAAGGAGAAGTGCATTTTCTCCATTTGAGACTAAGTGAACCCTGACTTTTCTTTTCCTTCTTCCATCTTAATGCATTTGTTGTCATTTATTTATTCGAGTATTTTTCTTAAATTTTTTTTCCGATAAATTACTTGGTGTGTATTCTGCCTTTTTGATGATCCCATTTATCTCTCATTTACCTTACAAGATGGATGATGTCTTGCCTAGAAATAAAATTTTAAAGTAGCAGTCTTTTTTTTCAATTGTGTGTAGATCCTACTATATTGTTATCTAGCTTTCAGGATTGAAGATGAGATATATAATCATGTCTGTTTTTCCTTACTGTACAAAAACTGTTTCTTCTGGATAAGGCTTATAAAATACTTTAGAGATAAAGAAGTTTAACCAGATTATGCCTAAACAAGTGTTCTTAAAAGTACAGATTATGACTTAGTCACTCTTTTAATTCCTTGAACACCAATCTGTCCCTCAGGCATATTTGTCTCTAGTATATCTTAATTTTTTCCTCATGTTCAACTGTCTAATATTTTTCTCTTTTTGCATAATGTATTTTCACAAGTGAGATTCCTGGGATTTATTAACCACATCACTCTTCTTTTTCTCATAATTCCTTTTACCTTTTCTCTGCTTTTAAAAATTATTTTAAACATTTCTGTTTCAGATCTTTAATTCTAGTTTTAACAATGTTTAAGTTTATTTTGATTAAAGTACTGATTTCTATTTTAGTTCAAGCATATATTTTTAACTTTTGGGAAGATCTTTATTTCCCTGCATATAAGCCTTCTTATATGTGTGTGTGCGCACACACACACACACACACACGGAGAGAGAAAGAGGGAGAGGAAAGGCTATTGAGTGTCTGTAAAGACTTTACTTTGATACGAGAAAAAAAAAAAAAAACAGATAAAACCATTAGTTCAAGCCTTTTAAAAAATGTACTGTGGAAAGGTCAAGATAAGCATTCTGCAGAAAGCACTTGCCTAAAGTATTGATGTGATAGATTGAGAAAAGTCAAAGTTCAGTTTTGTTCTGACAATTGTTCAGTTTTCAGTATATTCAAGATATGAAAAGCTAAGACAGGATGCAGAGACAGTAAGACTGGGTCACAATTTTACTGAATGAATATGAGCTTAATTAGAATTGAGAAAAGCACAATTGAGGCTAAGATTTTGTGCATCTGTAAAAGTTTTTGTTTCTCCAGTATCTTTCACACTCAATTTCAATTTTTTTGCACAATTGCAACATTAATGCAGGGAAGATTGAGTTGCGCTTTCAGCAACTTGTGACATTTTGGACACCACAATTCAGATCGATTTAATATTCCTCTAACTAAATACAGATCCCTAAATACTAACTCTTTCAGAAACTCCAATTCTTACTCCAGAGTTAAGGATAGCTCTTTTCTCTTTTTTTTTTTTTTGAGACGGAGTCTCGCTCTGTCGCCCAGGCTGGAGTGCAGTGGCCGGATCTCAGCTCACTGCAAGCGCCGCGTCCCGGGTTTACGCCATTCTCCTGCCTCAGCCTCCCGAGTAGCTGGGACTACAGGCGCCCGCCACCTCGCCCGGCTAATTTTTTGTATTTTTAGTAGAGACGGCGTTTCATCATGTTAGCCAGGATGGTCTCGATCTCCTGACCTTGTGATCCGCCCGCCTCGTCCTCCCAAAGTGCTGAGATTACAGGCGTGAGCCAGGGCGCCCGGCCTGAGGATAGCTCTTTTCTAGTGAATTTCTCAGTTCACATGGAAAGGAGGGAGACTTTATTAGTGATTTCGACAGATATCTCAGCAAAGTCCAAGGTTTTGTTAGTATTCATTCTTCTGGGTTAAATTGCAAGTATTTTGAAGATGGGTGTAATAGGGAAGGAATTCTCACATTCAGTTCACCTTTTCCCTAGATTTCATAATTGCTTTGGTTTCAAAAATTAGTTTTACTTTTATATGAATATGGAGTTTCAAGTAGTCAGGAAAATTTCTAATCCCTACTTTGTTACTTATCTGATAAGAAGTTTGGCAATTACTTGCCAGTTTTATTCCTTTTTTGTTATCTTAATAATTTAAAAGAACTGGCTGTGTATTAGTAAATTGGTAGCACGTACACCAAAATGTTTGGCTACACAGATAACTAAGAAATTAATAGTAATAAGATGCTTGCTATTCTCATATAAGGGGAAAATGTGATCAATTCATGAATCACATATTTCATTAAACACTCTTATGAGGTTCTTTGTCTTGTGAAAACAACTATTTATTTTAATAAAGTGCATTGCTGAAAAATTAAAAATATCAATTTTCACACTGATGTCAAAGGTCCTAAAGATAATAATTAAAATGTAAGCAACGAAAACAGAAAAAATGCAGAGTAACAAAATAAAGGGAAATAAAATCCATGTACTAGTTGATGCTTAACCTGGTTAGCACTCACTTTGTGACATTTTTTGTTTTGTCACATTAATATAAAGTTGTTTTTAATAAAATACAGAGCTTTTAACATAATGGATTTTTTCTAGATAGATGTCCAATAGCTTTTAGAATTTAAATAAATTTTTACAATAACAAATGCACGGTTTTACCTGTACAAAAGGAGGTAATAAATATTTACCAGACTTTAAGTGGCTACAGTGAATCACATTAAATACACAAAATATTCTAAGGTTTTGTCTTTGACCTGATAATTATTAGTTTTATTTTGGTAAAATACATTAATATTATAGAGTAATGCAAAATTATAGTGAACATTAAAAGCTTTCCAGTAATTTGTCAAATATTTAAAAGCATAAGCGTATTATTTTAATTGTCTATGTTATGGCCATAAAGTTAGTATTGTCTAGATATTTCAGTAATAAAATATTTCACCATCCCACATTAAGCCTGACAGATATTTTTGAGAAATATGTAATGACTCTAAGAGCAAATTGGTCAGAACAAGGAGATTAGTACACATTCACTGCAAACAGGAATATGATGTCTTATAGTTGGGACCATGGTTGTTAGTTTCTTCTATGTTATGTATTTCAGATTATGTTATACATTGTTTTGGGAGGTGACACTTGTGTTGTACTTTTTTTTTTTTTTTCTCTACATGCCCATACCTCAGTGCCCCTCAAATATTACAACCTTTTGTTGTAGGCTGAGTAATAACCACCAAAGATACCCAGGTGCTGAGCAATGGAATTTGTGAATGACACTTTACAGATGTAATTAAAGATCCTGAGATGGGGAGACTATGAGAGTGGACCCTAAATGTAATCATATGTGTCCTTAAAAGAGGAAGTCAGAGGGAGATTTAAACACAGTAGAAAAGGCCCATGACACAAACTATTAGTATCAGAGTCAGAGACCAAAGACTCTACGCTTCTCAACTTGAGGATGGAGGAAGGGGCCATGATACAAAAATTACTGACAACCACTAGAAACTGGAAAAGGCAAGAAAACAGATGCTTCCCTAGAGGCTCCAGATGGAATACAGCCCTAACAAAATTTTGATTTTAGCCCAGTGAAATCCATTTTTAGATGCCTGGCCACTAGAATTGCAAGATAATAAATTATTATTGTTGCAGTTACCAAGTTTGTGGTAATTTATTATAGCAGTCATAGAACACTATCAAATCTCCATGAACATATGGTGTCAGAAAGATAGGAGGCAATAAATAATTACATTGTTTTCCTAAATATTGCATACCAACTTGTCTTAGTTAGCTTGAGCTGCTGTAAAAAAAAATACCATAAACTGGTTATCTCAAAAAACATAAATTTATTTTCTCATACTTCTGGAGGCTGCAAAGTCCAAAATCAAATTTCTAGTACAGTTTGGTTTCTGGTAAATGCTCTCTTCCTGTGTTGAGACAGCCACCTTCTCGCCATGTCTTCACATGATAGTGAGTGAGTGTGGTCTCTTCCTCTTCCTATAAGTGCACCTGCCCACTTGTATGGTTTCATTTAACCTTAAATACCTGTTTACAGGCCAGCTGTTCAAATACAGTCACACTGGGGTTTAGGGCTTCAACACAGAAATTTTGGTAGTATACAATTCAGTCCATAGTCCCTTCAAATACATATCTGAGATGTTAAAAGCAGACTGACGACAGGATATATGTCATTGGAGTATATATAAAGTTGGATTTTTTAAAGTGAGTTCCAAATAGTTTTACATGTAGCTATGGGCACAAGTATTGAATAGAGCTCAAAGCCAGTAGTTAGAATTCAATAAAATGTACTACATCAGTATATTCAGTATATGAACAGACTTCTATGTAATAAAAATTGCTACATAGGTTTAAAAGATAAAACTTTCTGCATTTTAAATCGTATGTTAAGATAATCCACCTTAATGAAAACATAAAATTATGCTTTGGAAATTGTGGTATTTATTACTTGTAGGTAGTTATCTCATTAATTCAGAATTTCTAGAGATATATTTTTGTGAAACCAAATAACTGTCTTAGTCTCAGATTCCACTTTAGTCTTACCTACCTAATACCTGTTTTTCCCACCCTCCACTCCTGGATTTTAGATTTTGCTTACCTGCTCCTATTAATTCATTCATTCAAAAAACACAGTTAATATTAGATTGGTGCAAAAGTAACGGTGGTTTTTGCCATTATTTTTAATGCCCAGGAACTTGGGTGCCAGGTAATCCCTGGCGATAGGGGTAAGAGATGAGGGAGAGTAATACAGGGGAGTAAAGAAAGCCAGCATGGAAGTCTGTTATGCAGGTTGATGTTATAGACAAAGACTCAATATAGCTGGGAGCTCTCCAAGAAGCAAACAAAGAGCTTAATTTCTCTGTGAAAGAGAAGAGAGGAAATAGGTTTTAATAATCTATTGCACTGCATGGTGATCACAGATAACAATAATGTATTATATATTTCAAAATTGCTAAAAGGACAGATTTTTAACATTCTTACCATACACACAAAATGATGTCGGTGAGGTGATGGGTATGTTAATTAAATTGATTGAATTTTTCTTAATTGTATACATAGATCAAAACATCACATTATATACCATAAATTATATATAATTATTATTCATCAGTTAAGAAAAAGAACAGAAAGCTGGATGATCCCATTTCCAACACTGGTTCCTGAGCAAAACTGTGTAAGGATTGGCCCTGAGGGTTTACTAGCACTTCAGAGCAGTACTTGAGAAATGGCTTAGCTAACTCTTCTGGCACTCCAGAAGGCTCTGAGGTAAAGTGCAGAAAGTCTTAAGTCTTTCATTGCAAATTTGAGGTTGGCTGCTAGTTGTGTGGGTTTGCAAAGAAATGTCCACTAAACTTACCTGTGTTGAAATCAGAGATGAACCAAGTATATTTGACCAATACCAGAAACAGCTTCTATGAATACAAATGAACAATTTTCAGAAGTGGAATCCTAAATAACTAATAATTATATTAACTTAATACTTAATCTTTCTACAATCAAATAAAAATTCAAAGAAAAAAAGTGGTAACATTTCACTCTTCAATAGTAGACAAAAATAAAGTCTAAAACTATCAGTAGAAGGGAAATTGTGGGAAAAGAGTAATTCTCATGCACAGATGGTAAAAATGTAAATTGGTATAAGTACTCCTATAAAGAATTGTAATGGGAAGCTAAAAATTAGCATACTGTCTGATCAAGCAATTATCCTTTATGTATACCTGAAAAATAACCCAAACCGGAAAAAGTGTTGTATATTTAAGTAATAGAAACATTTTAAAGCAGCTAAATGAAGTAACTCAATTTATATTTAAAATCATGGGTAAATTTTAAAATTACATTGTACATAAAAGTTTTATAGCACATAAAATACGTCAATTATGTGGACAAAGACATATGGAAAACAGTGGTGTGTGTGTGCATGTGTATGTAGGTTGAATATGAATAGTATTATAGAAATATGACCTGGAAGGGCCACATGAGAAGAGAAAAAGTAGTGAGATTAGGAGGGTTAAAAAGAAGTTAATTTCAAAGTTATAGAAAAGTTTTAGATTTCTAATAAATTAGTAACCGAATTTTAAGATGATGGCAATTTATCTTATTAGATCTTAGTGGTCAGTATAAAGGTAAAAGTTTAAAATTGCAGACAATACAACACATTTGAGTAAATATAAATATAAATATAAATGCCTGTGGCCAGGTCAGAGAATAAGCTTGTAGGCTACTCAGCCAGAAACAAGGGCCAAAACTCTACCAAGCAACTTTACTTGTGAATATATTCCTGGCACCCCCAACACAGGAACAAAGGTCTACTGTGAAACCTCATACCCTTCTGTCTCTCAGAACTAAATGAAACTCCAGAATCTTCTCCAGGATGGAGGCAAGCAACCTCTTTCCACATTACTCTCTTTCAGTTGAAATTCACCAAAGAATCCTATGTGGCAATATGGAAGCTAGGACTATATTTATTATTTATTTATTTATTTATTTATTTATTTATTTATTTATTTGAGACCGAGTTTCATTCTTGTTGCCTGGGCTGGAGTGCAATGGTGTGATCTCAGCTCACCACAACCTCCACCTCCTTGATTGAAGCAATTCTCTTGCCTCAGCCTCCCCAGTATCTGGGATTACAGGTATGTGCAACCATGCTGGACTAATTTTGTATTTTCAGTAGAGACAGAGTTTCCCCAAGTTGGTCAGGCTGGTCTCGAACTCTCGACCTCAGGTGATCTGCCTGCCTCAACCCACCAAAGTACTGGGATTACAGGCGTGAGTCACTATGCCCAGCCCTGAGACTACATTTTTTTTTTTTTTAATTTTACCTTAAGTAAGTAAATCTCCCAATTTTAATCAGGAAGTTCACAATATGTTAGAGACCACAGATCTTAAAAGTGGCCAATAATGAGTGTTGTTGCATGACTTTTGCATTATTTCTGTATTATGTGTATTTTAATAAATACAAAATGAATTGTCATCCTCTCATAAAAAGACTGAAAATAAACCCATTTCACGCAAGTGCTGCAACTTTTTTCCTCAGTTTAGCTCTTAAATCCAAAATCAATACACTTAAAAGTGGATAAAGAGAATTGTTGTGAACTGTGCTGTTGGATGTTTCTGTGATTATATCAATGATTATATCTGGTACATTTCCTGGTGCATAATTGCATGTATTAGACTCAGTGCCTACTGTTGACTTTGGCTGCAACCACTAGTTCAGGCTGCATCATTCAAACATTTTAGATACATGGGAAAGAAAAATCAAAACTAGAAAACAGAGGTTCTAATGAATAAAAATGATTTGAATTATTGTTAGCCTGCTGAGTTGTAATTATTGTTCTCATTTAATTTTATTGTCTGGGGAAAAAAGGGGTCTTTGGCATTAGAGTTCTCCAGAGAAACAGAACCAACAGGACGTGTGTGTGTGGTGTGTGTACGTGTGTGTGTGTGTGTGTCTGTGTGTGTGTAGAAAGAAAAAGAGACTGATTTATTCTAAGGAATTGGCTTATGTTATTTTGGAGGCTAAGAAGTCCTAAGATCTGTAGGAGGCAAGCTGGAGACCAGGGAGACCACTGACGTAGTTCCAGTGCTAGTCTAAAGGCCTGAGAACCTGGAAAATGGATAGTGTAAGTTCTAATCTGAAAACTGGGAGGCTTGAGACCCAAAAAGAACCGATGTTTTACTTAGAGTCTGAGACCCAATAAAACCAATGTCCCAGCTCAAAGCAGTCAGGCAGAAGTTCTCTTTTACTGGGCCTTTCTGTTCTATTCAGGTCTTCAATGGATTGTATGAGGTCCACCCTATTAGGAAGGGCAATCTGTTTTACCCCATCTACCAATCAAATGTTAACCTCATCCAGAAACACTTAACAGACACACCCAAAATCCCAAAATGTTTGACCAAATGTCTGGTTACTCTGTGTCCCAGTCACATTGACACATAAAAATTACCATCACAGTCTTCTTTGTTTCATTCCTAGTGTAAAAATGTAGAAGCAATATTTGAAATTGCTCATAATAAAATACAATGCAAGCAATAAGAATAAATAAGAACACATGGACATATAGAGGGGAACAACAAATACACCGGGGGTCTTTTGAAGGGTAGAAGACGGGGGTAGAAAAGAGATCAGGAAAAATAACTAATGGGTACTAGGCTTAATACCTGGGTGATAAAATAATCTGTACTAAAAACTCCCATGACACAAGTTTACCTATGTAACAGACCTGCACTTATACCTCCAAACTTAAAAAAAAAAAAAAAAAAAGACAAAGTATTTAAAATTACTCGATTAATAAGAAACATTCCAGGGAATGCTGGCTCACGCCTGTAATCCCAGCACTTCGGGAGGCCAGGCGGGCAGATCGCTTGAGGTCAGGAGTTTGAAACTAGCCTGGCCAACATGGTGAAACCTTGTCTCTACTAAAAATACAAAAAATTAACTGGGTATGGTGGCACGTGTCTGTAATTCCAGCTACTGGGGAGGCTGAGGCAGGAGAATCACTTGAACCTGGGAAATGGAGATGGCAGTGAGCAGAGATAGTGCCACTGCACTCCAGCTGGGACACAGAGTGAGACTCTGTCTCAAACAATAATAATAAATATTAACTTTGAAATTAACTAATTCTTTTAAGAAATATATATATATATATATATACACACACACGACAATATAATTTTGTTAATGATTTTATTCCTTTTATCTTGTTACAAAAGATAATCTATCTCACAGTGTAACATCAGTTAAATGTTTTAAAATGTAAACATAATTCTTATATTTCAGAGTATAAGCCTACCGTCATTTGGTGAACTGTTCATCAGTAAACATTTGAGTTGTTTTCAAATTAGTATTGTTCGTGTACAGCTGTTTAAAGAATGCTGTATGTATCTGTCTGAGATTTAATCATAAACAACAATTTATATTGTAACATGGTAAGTAGTTTAAGAAGAGAAAATGATTTGGAATCTCGAGCAGGTCCCAAAAGTCTGGCTAGGAAGCTACACAGCAAGAAGCAATGCCAAATGGCAACATGCAACTACTCTGCTGAGGACCCCACCACTTCCACCATGGACACAAATCCAGCAGATCACACTGCCAGTGCTGAACACACAATACCACACACTCTGCTTCTGCTATCCCTGAAATCCAGATGCCTTTGCCAAGAACCTTTGCCTGAAAATTATTTCTGCAAGGCACTACTGTCTTTCATTTATATAAAATTTTATATCTACCATGGGATCATCTGTCTATCCATGCTTATTTTGCCTGACTATGCCTTAATTGTAAGGGAACATAAAAAAGCAAGTTTGTGGCTTCTTCCTTAGCCAGACAGGACTCAGTTTGGAGAATTTCCCCCCAAGAGAGGAATAACATTAAAGAGATGCTGGGTATCCACTCACATAACAAATACAAATTTAATTCAACATGTACACTTACCCTCATCAACCTCCCATGTTCTTTAATATTTAACTTCCAAGCAACTCAACATGTTCCAGTTCAAATAATATCACTGCTCCAGAAATTTTCAACTCTACCCAACTTTCTTCATCTTGAATCTAAGTTGTGGACATGCATGGATCACAATAGCTCCTGCGCTAATTTTAGGTTGGTGTAGCCCAATAGGGAAGCCTGTCAGAAGATCAGAGAAAAGGAGAGTGAGCCATAGGTGTTTATTCTTTTGGCTTTCTCCCTGTGGGTTTGCCTGAAGCTAGCTGCATCTTTTAATGGAAAGTGAAAAGCTGAATCTTTCAGTTGAAAGTGAACTCTTTACATATGAGTTGTAATTAAATTCTAATTGTTCCCTTCTGGATTCTAGTAATTGCTGTCTCTGATCCTTCCTTTGGGCCTGGTGGTGTACACCCCTAAGGTACTTAATGCACTATCCATTTTGGTTTCCTTTCAACTTGTCACTTATTTATCAATAGCCCCTGCATTAGTCCAATTTTACACTGCTGATAAAGATATACTGGAGACTGGGCAATTTTCAAAAGAAAGAGGTATAATGAACTCACTTCCATGTGGCTGGGGAGGCCTCACAATGGCGAAAAGTGAAAGGCATGTCTCACATGGCAGCAGACAAGAGAAGAGAATGAGAGCCAAACAAAAGGAGAAACCACTTATCAAACCATCAGATCTCATGAGACTTATTCACTATCACGAGAACAGTATGGGAGAAACTGCCCCCACGATTCAATCATCTCCCACCAGGTCCCTCTCACAACACATAGGAATTATGGGAGTTACAATTCAAGATGAGATTTGGGTGGAGACACAGCGAAACCATATCAGCCCCCTTTCTCAACACTCTTGGAACAGAATGTGCCTGTTGTTTGCTGTTAGCTGATGGATATAGTAATCATATTTGTTATTCCAAAAAAGATGCTTCCCTCTGACCAAAGGAAAATATCCTAAAGTTAATATGCTATCACTTCTAGCTTTAACAAAGAATTTCTGTTTCATGTATTTTCCTGTTTTATTGAAACTCCAAGTTGTTACATAGTAACCAATCAAATAAATTGTAAATTTACCAATATTAATAAACTCTCTAAAACTAAAAGGAGACTGGGAAAGACAAAAAAGGGGGATAAAAGCTCGTTAGAACATATAATTAAATGTAACATGGCAAGCAAGATATGTAGGTAGATATCATAGTCCTAGTTTCTGTAATCTTTCATTCACCAGACAATATATGGTAAGAAATTCTGCATCTTCAACTCTCCATTTTTCTTTCCCTTTGGTCCAAAGCCAGCTCTCCATTTGGAGTTCCTCACCTGCTGGATTCACTTCACTTTGTCTCTTGAGATATCTGATATCTTTGTAGTCTTTCCTTTATGAGTTTTATGCCGTTTATTTGTCCACTTAGTAGGCAACTTAAATTCACTTATATTCATGTTGAAGAATATGTTGTAAATTCAGGATGACAGGCAGAGTGAAACAGAAGTCTCAATTAGAATATTACAGTGAGATGGAGCCAAGATGCCCAACTAGCAGTTGTGGCAATTGGAAGCTCCCATTGAAACGAACAAAAACAGTGTGTAAATCCAGCACCGATAACTGAGGTATCCAGGTTCTCTCATCAGGACTGACTAGAACAGTTGATGTGACCCACAGAGAGAAAGGTAGAGTAGTGTGGTGTGGCGGCCCACCTGAGAGTCACACAGGGCAGCCACACCCTCAAGCCAAGGGAGGCAGAGAGGGAGCCTGCTACCCAGCCTGGGAAACCATGCTTTTTCCACAGAACTGTGCAACCCACTATTGGAAGATTCCACTCATGAGCCCAAGTCGCCAGGGCCTAGGGTCCCAACCATGGATCCATGCAGATTCTCAGCCACTCAGCTAGTTCCTCAGGGTAGGGGTGGCTGCCTGCTGTCTAAGCCATCTGAGTTCCTTGTTGGAGGGGCGGCAGGCAACACTGGGACTGCTAGCTGCCTAATACACTAAGCTCCCAGGGTGAAGGAAGAGCTGCAACCATCTCTATAACTCCAGGCCATGTTTTTTCCCTGCTGGAGCCAGGAAGGCTGGAAGGATTGTTCCCAAGAGGTATTCCTCACAGCTCAACACACCAGTTATGTTAGACTGCAGACAGAGTGCATCTTCAAGCCTGACCCTGACCCATCCCTCCTCACTGGGTAGGTCCTCCTTGCAGGAACCTCAACAACTCCAGCCAGGGGCTCAGGAACAGAACTCTGTTCTCCCTGGGCCTGAGACCCTAGTGGGAGGGGTGGCCATAGTTTCTGTGGACCAGCAGACTTAGTCATTCCTCTTGCTAGTTCTGAGAAATCTGGACAGCCTAGAAATCCCTCCAGCATGGCACACTCTCTCCACCAAGGGACAGCCAAAGTGCTTCCTTAAACGTGTCCTGCTCCCCGTGCCACCCAACCGAGCGAAATCCTCCAACAGGGGTTATCAGATACCCTATACAGGAGCATTCCTACTGGCATCAGGTGATCGGTGCCTCTCGAGGTCAGAGGTCCCAGAGGATGGAGCAGGCATCCATCTTTCCTGTTTGCCAGCCTCCTTGAGCGACATCTCTAGGCACGGGAATGAACCGGATGACTAGGGCCTGAAGTGAACCCCCAGCAAACCACAGGTCCTACAGAAAAGGGACTTGACCATTTAAAGAAAAACAAGCAAAGAGAAAGCAACAATAACAGCATTAACAAAAAAAAAGTTCCCACGAAATCCTCACATAGGGTTAGCAGCATCAAAGATCAAAACTAGACAAACTCATTAAGATGAGAAAGAATCAACAAAAAAAGCTGAAAACTCGAAAGGCCAGAGTACCTCTTCTCCAAATGATCACAACACCTCTCTAGCAAGGGCATGGAACTGGATGGAAGATGAGAAGGACAAATTAACGGAACTTGACTTCAGAGGCTGGGCAATAACAAAATTCACTCAGCTAACGGAGCATTTTCTAACCCAATGCAAAAAAATGAAAAACCTTGATAAAAGGTTACAGAAGCTACTAACTAGAATAACCAGTTTAGAGAGGAACATAACCTGATGGAGCTGAAAAATGCAGCATGAGAACTTCGTGAAGCACACACAAGTATCAACAGCTGAATCGATCAAGTGAAGAAATAATACCAGAGTTCGAAGACCATCTTGCTGAAATAAGACAGGCAGACAAGATTAGAGAAAGAAAGAATGAAAAGGAAAAAACAAAACCTCTGAGAAATATGGGACTATGTAAAAAGACCAAACCTACTATTTATTGGAGTACCTGAAAGGGATGGAGAGAATGGAACCAAGTTGGAAAACACACTTCAGGATTTTATCCAGGAGAACTTCCCCAACCTAGCAGGACAGGCCAACATTTAAATTCAGGAAATACAGAGAATACCATTGAAAGACTCCATGAGATGATTAAAAACAAGACACATAATCATCAGACTCTCCAAGGTCAAAATGAAGGAAAAAGTGTTAAGGACAGGCAGAGGGAAAGGACAGGTCACCTAAAAAAGGAAGCTCATCAGACTAACAGTGGATCACTCAACAGAAACCCTACAGGCCAGAAGAGAATGGGCGCCAATATTCGACACTCTTAAATAAAAGAATTTTCAACCAGGTATTTCATATCCAGCCAAACTAAGCTTCATAATTGAAGGAGATATATAATCCTTCTCAGACAAGCAAATGCTGAGGGATTCTGTCACCACTGGGCCTGCCTTACAAGAACTCCTGGAGGAAGCACTAAATATGGAAAGGAAAAAATGGTACCAGCCACTTCAAAAACACACTGAAATATAAAGACTGAGGATATTATAAAGAAATGGCATCAACTAGTCTGCAAAATAACCAGCTAGCATCATTATGACAGGAACAAATTTACAAATAACAATATTAACCTTAAATATAAATGAACTAAATGTCCCAGTTAATAGACATAGACTGGCAGATTAGAATAGACTGAAGATGCATCACTGTACTGTATTCAGGAGACCCATCTCATGTGCAAGGACAAACAAAGGCGAAGTTTAGAGAAAAAAGAGTAAAAATAAATGAACAAAGCATCTAAGAAATATGGGACTATGTGAAAAGGCCAAATCTATGTCTGATTGGTGCACCTAAAAGTGATGGGGAGAATGGAATAAAGTTGGAAAACACTCTTCAGGATATTGTCCAGGAGAACTTCCCCAACCTAGCAAGGCAGGCCAACATTCAAATTCAGGAAATACAGAGAATGCCACAAAGATACTTCTCGAGAGCAATAACTCCAAGACACAAAATTGTCAGATTCACCAAAGTTGACATGAAGGAAAAAATGTTAAGGGCAGCCAGAGAGAAAGGTCGGGTTACTCACAAAGGGAAGTCTATCAGACTAACAGTGGATCTCTTGGCAGAAACTCTACAAGCCAGAAGAGAGTGGGGGCCAATATTCAACATTCTTAAAGAAAACAATTTTCAACCCAAAATTTCATATCCAGCCAAACTAAGCTTCATAAGTGAAGGAGAAATAAAATCCTTTACAGATAAGCAAATGCTAAGAGATGTTGTCACCACTAGGCCTGCCTTACAAGAGCTCCTGAAGGAAGAACTAAACATGGAAAGGAACAAGTGGTACCAGCCACTGCAAAAACATGCCAAATTGTAAAGACCATTGATGCTAGAAAGAAACTACATCAACTAACAAGCAAAATAACCAGCTAACATCATAATGACAGGATCAAATTCACACATAACAATATTAACCTTAAATGTAAATGGGCTAAATGCTCCAATTAAAAGATAAAGACTGGCAAATCTGATAAAGAGTCAAGATTCTTCAATGTGCTGTATTCACGTGCAGAGACACACATAGGCTCAAAATAAAGGGATGGAGGAAGATCTACCAAACAAATGGAAAACAACAAAAAAGTAGGGGTTGCAATCCTAGTTTCTGATAAAACAAACTTTAAACCAACAAAGATCAAAAGAGACAAAGAAGGCCATTACATAATGGTAAAGGGATCAATTCAACAAGAAGATCTAACTATACTAAATATATACAGGAGCACCCAGATTCATAAAGCAAGCCCTTAGAGACTTACAAAGAGACTTAGACTCCCATACAATAATAATGGGAGACTTTAACACTCCACTGTCAACATAAGACACATCAATGAGACAGAAATTTAACAAGGATATCCAGGAATTGAACTCAGCTCTGCACCAAGCAGACCTAATAGACATCTACAGAACTCTCCACCCCAAATCAACAGAATATACATTCTTCTCAGCACCACATCACACTTATTCCGAAACTGACCACATAGTTGGAAGAAAAGCACTCCTCAGCCAATGTAGAAGAACAGAAATTATAACAAACTGTCTCTCAGACCACAGTGCAATCAAACTAGAAACTCCAGGTTAAGAAACTCACTCAAAACTGCTCAACTACATGGAAACTGAACAACCTGCTCCTGAATGACTACTGGGTACATAACGAAATGAAGGCAGAAATAAAGATGTTCTTTGAAACCAATGAAAAAAAAAGACACAACATACCACAATCTCTGGAACACATTTAAAGCAGTGTGTAGAGGGAAATTTATAGCACTAAATGCCCACAAGAGAGAGCAGGAAAGATCTAAAATTGACACCCTAACATCACAATTAACTAGAGAAGCAAGAGCAAACTCATTCAAAATCTAGCAGAAGGCAAGAAATAACTAAGATCAGAGCAGAACTGAAGGAGATAGAGACACAAAAATCCCTTCAAAAAAATCAATGAAACCAAGAATTGATTTTTTGGAAGCATCAACAAAATTGATAGACTGCTAGCAAGACTAACAAAGAAGAAAAAAGAGATGAATCAAATAGATGCAATAAAAAATGATAAAAGGGATATCACCACCAATCCCACAAAGATACAATCTACCATCAGAGAATACTATAAACACCTCCACGCAAATAAACTAGAAAATCTAGATGAAAAGGATAAATTCCTGGACACATACACCCTCCCAAGACTAAGCCAGGAAGAAGTTGAATCCCTGAATAGACCAATAACAGGTTCTGAAACTGAGGCAATAATCTACCAACCAACAAAAGTCCAGGACCAGATGGATTCACAGCTGAATTCTACCAGAGGTACAAGGAGGAACTGGTACCATTCCTTCTGAAACTATTCCAATCAATTGAAAAAGAGGGAATCCTCCCTAACTCATTTTATGAGGCCAGCATCACCCTGATACCAAAGCCTGTCAGAGACACAACAAAAAAGGAGAATTTTAGACCAACATCCCTGATGAACATCAATGGAAAAATCCTCAATAAAATACTGGCAAACCGAATCCAGCAGCACATCAAAAAGCTTATCCACCATGATCAAGTGGGCTTCATCCCTGGGATGCAAGCCTGGTTCAACATATGCAAATCAGTAAACGTAATCCAGCATATAAACAGAACCAAAGACAAAAACCATATGATTATTTCAATAGATTCAGAAAAGACCTTTGACAAAATTCAACAGCCCTTCATGCTAAAAACTCTCAATAAATTTGGTATCAATGGGACATATCTCAAAATAATAAGAGCTATTTATGACAAACCCACAGCCAATATCATACTGAATGGGCAAAAACTGGAAGCATTCCCTCTGAAAACTGGCACAAGACAGGGATGCCCCTCTCACCACTCCTATTCAACATAGTGTTGGAAGTTCTGGGCAGGGCATTCAGGCAGGAGAAAGAAATAAAGTGTACTCAATTAGGAAAAGGGGAAGTCAAATTATCCCTGTTTGCAGATGACATGATTGTATATTTAGAAAACCCCATAGTCAGCCCAAAATCTCCTTAAGCTGATAAGCAACTTCAGCAAAGTCTCAGGATACAAAATCAATGTGCAAACATTGCAAGCATTCCCATACACCAATAACAGACAGAGAGCCAAATCATGAGTGAACTCCCATTCACAATTGCTTCAAAGAGAATAAAATACCTAGGAATCCAACT
>NW_012107975.1:928358-929075 GCF_000951045.1 Mandrillus leucophaeus | reverse complement strand
ATTTAAAGCAGTGTGTAGAGGGAAATTTATAGCACTAAATGCCCACAAGAGAGAGCAGGAAAGATCTAAAATTGACACCCTAACATCACAATTAACTAGAGAAGCAAGAGCAAACTCATTCAAAATCTAGCAGAAGGCAAGAAATAACTAAGATCAGAGCAGAACTGAAGGAGATAGAGACACAAAAATCCCTTCAAAAAAATCAATGAAACCAAGAATTGATTTTTTGGAAGCATCAACAAAATTGATAGACTGCTAGCAAGACTAACAAAGAAGAAAAAAGAGATGAATCAAATAGATGCAATAAAAAATGATAAAAGGGATATCACCACCAATCCCACAAAGATACAATCTACCATCAGAGAATACTATAAACACCTCCACGCAAATAAACTAGAAAATCTAGATGAAAAGGATAAATTCCTGGACACATACACCCTCCCAAGACTAAGCCAGGAAGAAGTTGAATCCCTGAATAGACCAATAACAGGTTCTGAAACTGAGGCAATAATCTACCAACCAACAAAAGTCCAGGACCAGATGGATTCACAGCTGAATTCTACCAGAGGTACAAGGAGGAACTGGTACCATTCCTTCTGAAACTATTCCAATCAATTGAAAAAGAGGGAATCCTCCCTAACTCATTTTATGAGGCCAGCATCACCCTGATACCAAAGCCTGTCAGAGACACAACAAAAAAGGAGAATTTTAGACCAA
>NW_012107975.1:909738-923283 GCF_000951045.1 Mandrillus leucophaeus | reverse complement strand
GGCACTATTCACAATAGCAAAGACTTGGAACCAACCCAAATGTCCATCAATGATAGACTGAATTAAGAAAATGTGGCACACATACACTACGCAGCCATAAAAAACGATGAGTTCATGTCCTTTGTAGAGACAGGGATGAATCTGGAAACCAACATTCTGAGAAAACTGTCACAAGGATAGAAAACCAAACACCTCATTTTCTCAGTCATAGGTGGGAATTGAACAATGAGAACACTTGGACACAGGAAAGGGAACATCACACACCAGGGCCTGTCATAGGGTGGGGGTAGTGGGGAGAAATAGCATTAGGAGATATACCTAAGGTAAATGATGAGTTAATGGGTGCAGCACACCAAAATGCCACATGTATACATATGTAACAAACCTGCACGTTGTGCGTATGTACCCTGGAACTTAAAGTACAATAAAAAAAAACAAAAATTATTTCTTTATGTATCATAATGTAAGAATAATAGAAATAAAGTGCATAATAAATGTAAAAAAATTAAAAAATATTGGGATGGAGGAAAATTTATCAAGCAAATTGAAAGAAAAAAGAAAAAAAAAAAACAGCAGAGATTGTAATCCTGGCCTCTGAAAAAACAGACTTTAAACCAACAAAGATCAAAAAAGACCAAGAAGGGCATTACATAATCGTAACAGGATCAATTCAACAAGAAGAACTAACTATCCTAAATATGTATGCACCCAATACAGGAGTACCCAAATTCATAAAACAAGTTTTTAGAGACCTAGAAAAAGACTTAGACTCCCACACAATATTAATAGGAGACCTTAACACCCCACTGTCAATATTAGACTCATCAGTGAGATAGAAAATTAACAAGGTTATGCAGAACTTGAACTCAGCTCTGGATCAAGCAGATCTAATAGATATCTACAGAACTCTCCACCCCAAATCAAAAGAATACACCTTCTTCTCATTGCCATATTGCACTTATTCAAAAATTAACCACATAATTGGAAGCAAAACACTCCTCAGCAAATGCAAAATACCTGAAATCATAACAAACAGTCTCTCAGACCACAGTGCAATCAAATTAAAACTCAGCATTCAGAAACTCACTCAAAATTGCACAACTAAATGGAAATTGAACAACCTGCTCCTAAATGATTCCTTGGTAAATAGTGAAATTAAGGCAGAAATCAAGAAGTTATTTGAAACCATTGAGAATAAAGAGACAATGTATCAGAATCTCTGAGACACAGCTAAAGCAGTATTAAGAGGGAAATTTATAGTGCTAAATGCCCAAATCAGAAAGATAGAAAGATCTCAAATCAATACCCTAACATAACAATGAAAAGAACTCGGGAAGCAAGAGCAAACAAATCCAAAGCTAGCAGAAGACAAGAAACAGTTACTAAGATAAGAACAGAACTGAAGGAGATAGAGACACAAAAATCCCTTCCAAAAATCAATGAATTCAGGAGCTGATTTTTTGAAAACTGCAAACAAAATCAATAGACTGTTAACTAGACTAATAAAGAAGAAAAGAGAGAAGAATCAAACAGACACAATAAAAAATGATAAAGTGGATATCACCACTGACCCCACAGAAATACAAACTACAATTAGAGAATAATATAAACATCTCTACACAAATAAACTAGAAAATTTAGAAGAAACTGATAAATTCCTGGACACATACACCCTCCCAAGACTAAACTGGGAAGAAGTCAAATCCCTAAATAGACCAATATATCAAGTTCTGAAACTGAGGCAGTAATTAATAGCCTACCAACCAAAAGAAGTCCAGAACCAGATGTATTCACAGTCTAATTCTACTGGAGGTACAAAGAGGAGCTGGTACTATTCCTTCTGAAATTACTTCAAACAATTGAAAAGGAGGGACTCTTCCCTAAGTCATTTTATGAGGCCAACATCATCCTGATACCAGAACCTGGAATAGACACAACAAGAAAGAAGACTTCAGGCCAATAACCCTGATGAACATCGATGCAAAATTCCTCAGTAGAATATTGGCAAACCGAATCCAGCAGCATATCAAAAAGCTTATTCACCACGAACAAGTCAGCTTCATCACTGAGATGCAAGGATGGTTCAACGTATGCAAATCAATAAACATAATCCAACACATAAACAGAATAAATGACAAAAAACACATGATTATCTCAATATTTGCAGAAAAGGCCTTAAATAAAATTTAACGTTCCTTAATGTTAAAAACTCTCAATAAACTAGGTATTGATGGAACCTATCTCAAAATAATAAGAGCTATTAATGACAAACCCACAGCCAATATCATACTGAATGGACAAAAACTGGAAGCATTCCCTTTGAAAACCAGCACAAGACAAGAATGCCCTCTGTCACCACTCCTATTCAACACAGTATTGGAAGTTCTGGACAGAGCAATCAGGAAAGAGAAAGAAATAAATGATATTCAAATAGGAAGAGAGGAAGTCAAGTTGTCTCTGTTTGTAAACAAAATGACTCTATATTTAGAAACCCCATCTTCTCAGCCCTAAAACTCCTTAAGCTGATAAGCGACTTCAGCAAAGTCTCAGGATACCAAATCAATGTACAAAAATCACAAGCATTTCTAGACTCCAACAATAGATAAGCAGAGAGCCAAATCATGAATGAACTCCCATCCACAATTGCTGGAAAGGGAATAAAATACCTAGGAATACAGCTAACAAGGGATATGAAGAGCCTCTTTGAGGAGAACTACAAACCACTGCTCAAGGAAATAAGAGAGGACTCAAACAAATGGAAAATAATTCCATGCTCATGGATAGGAAAAATCAATATTGTGAAAATGGCCATATTGCCCAAAGTAATTTATAGATTCAATGTTGTTCCCATCAAATTACCATTGACATTCTTCACAAAATTAGAAAAAAACTACTTTGAATTTCATATGGAACCAAAAAAATGGCCTGTATAGCTGAAACAATCCTAAACAAAAAGAACAAACCTGGAGGCATCATTTTACCTGACTTCAAACTATACTACAAGGTTACAGTAACCCAAACAGCATGGTATTCATACCAAAACAGACATATAGATCAATGGAATAGAACAGAGACCTCGAAAATAACACCACACATCTACAACCATCTGATCTTCAGCAAACCTGACAAAAACAAGCAATGGGCAAATGATTCCCTATCTAGTAAATGGTGCTGAGAAAACTGGCTAGCCATATTTAGAAAACCAAAACTGGACCCCTTCCTTATACTTTATACAAAAATTAACTCAAGATGGATTAAAGCCTTAAATGTAAAACCCAAAATCATCAAAACCCTTGAAGAATACCTAGGCAATACATTTTAGGACATAGGCATGGGCAAACATTTCATGATGTAAACACCAAAAGCATTTAAAGAAAAGCTAAAATTGATAACCAGAATCTAATTAAGATAAAGTGCTTCTGAACAACAAAAGAAACTATCATCAGAGCAAACAGGCAACTTACAGAATGGGAGAAATTCTTTGTAATCTATACATCTGACAAAGGTCTGATATCCAGAATCTACAAGGAACTTAAATTTACAGGAAAAAAACAACACCATCAAAAGTGGGCACAGGATATGAACAGACATGTCTCAAAAGAAGACATTTATGTGGCCAAAAACATGAAAAGAAGTTCAACATCACATTAAAGAATTACAAATCAAAACCACAATGAGATACCATCTCATGTTTGTCAGAATAGTGATCATTAAAAAGTCAAGAAACAATAGATGCTAGCGAGGCTGTGGAAAAATCGGAACACTTTTACACTGTTGGTTGGAATTTAAATTAGTTCAACCACTGTGGAAGAAAGTGTGGCAATTCTTCAAAGATTTAGAACCAGAAATACCATCTGATTCAGCAATCCCATTACTGAGTATACAACTAAAGGAATATAAATCATTCTACTATAAAGACACATGCATACATATATTTATTGCAGCACTATTTACAATAGCAAAGACATGAAACCAACCAAAATGCTCATCAGTGATAGACTGGATAAAGAAAATGTGCTACATATACACCATGGAAAACTATGCAGCCATAAAAAATAATGAGATCATGTCCTTTTCAGGGACATGGATGAAAATGGAAGCCATCATCCTCAGCAAACTAACACAGGAACAGAAAATCAAACACCACATATTCTCACTCATAAGTCGGAGTTGAACAACGAGAACACATGGACACAGACAGGGGAACAATACACAACGGGACCTATCAGGGTGTGAGGGGTGGGGGTCAAGGAGAAGGAGAGCATCAGGACAAATTGCTAAAGCATGTGGGCCTTAAAACCTAGATGATGGGTTGATAGGCGCAGCAAACCACCATGGCACATGTATACCTATGTAACAGACTCGCAGGTTCTGCACATGTATCCCAGAACTTAAAGTAAAATTTAAAGAAAAAGAATATCATAATAATATATCTGAGGAAGGAAAGAGGAATTTATAAGGGAAAATAGTAGCAAAGGTACAGAAAAGTAGACATCATTGGAAAATATTTCGGGAAAAGAGACAAACAAATTGTCAGTGACTGGTTATGGGAAAAGACAAATAGATAATCAAACACACTTTCTAGGAATTTAGCTTGTGCTTCTGGGTGAATGTTTATGTCATTTAATGACATGATGAAAACTACCAAAGAAAAATATTTGAGTGATATATCAAGAGATTACCTTGTAATGTATTAAGTTAGAGATAATTATGAGGGATACTATGTAAATATGTAGTTATATCACTGTAGAATTTAGAGAAATATTCAAGACTAGAGATGAAAGTCCAGGAGTCATCATCATATATGTTTTGTTTACAGCCATGTGACTGGCCTGCAGACCTGAAGAAGAAAATACACATAGAGAAGGAAGAATGGCATTGGATAAATCCCTGGGAACCCAACAGTTAAGAGTTTTGGTAGAGAACAAATCATCCAAGGAGCTTGACAAAGATTAGTCAATGAGGTAAGAAAAAGATTGCCTCGAGTGTGAAGCCACAGAAGTCAAGTTAAGACAGTATTTAAATGAGAGAAGGGTAATAAATCACATTGAAATAATTGAGAGGTAAAGCAGAGGCCAAACATGTGACCAAAGGTTTTGGTAAAAGTCAATTACTGTTAAGCTTGCTGAAAGCTATTCGGCCCAATAGGCTGATCCAGAGATACATTGCTACAGATTTTGAAGAGAATTTGGGTGAGGAAGTGAAATCAGTTAAAGGCAGACTTATTGAGAAGCTAATGAGGCTTAAATGCCAGGGCTCCTTGCCTGGACAGCCCATGCCTGTACTAGTTATCTTTAGGTGCCTACAAGAAAGAGAAAATATCCATTTATTTTATCTTCTGTATAACTTATACAACTAATCAAATTACTACCACTAAAGTAACAGGTAGACTGCTGGAAGTTATGTTTTCTTCCTTAATGCTTTTCCCAATAAGGCTTTGAATGTAAAGCTTTACAGAGATTGGCATTTGTTTAAATACATCTGTTCAAGTAATACAGCATTAGAGTCACTTTTAACACTTTGAGTTGTACTACCACTGTGTATTTTATGATTTTTTTAAATGATAACAGTTGGCCCAGAAAACTTGCTTAATGACCCCCAACTCCTTCAGAAAAAAAATGCAAATTTTTAACTCAAAACTGCTAAGTTGTTTCTCAAATCACATTTGACATTTTAAAATGCTATTGTATTTTATGAATAAGCCTATTTAAACCAATTGCCTTCAAATCCTATGTAAAATGTACTTGATATACAAACTATATTCAATTATAGTATAGAAAACAAATTTAACAAAGTAATTTAGTGTATACATCTTTAGATAAGTATAATAGTGCCATAAAGTATGTCACAATCCACCCAGAAAAATGTCAAACTGTGCTAGTTGTGTCAGCAATGGCTCCAAAGACTCTAAAATCAGTGATAGGGCATTGCGGTCATATATAAAATTTAATAAAAGCTACTGAGGTTTTGAGCAAGCTCTTTGAGTTCTCTATGAAATAAATATGTAAGAAAAAAATAAGAGAAAGACAAGAACACAGGTAGGACACCTTCCTGATGTAGTCAATGTAATCTAATCACTGTTTAACCAATAAGACTAGACACATGGCACCATCTGAGGTGCTCTGGTCTTATTGTACTTGGTATTTCCCTGGCTTCCAGAAATATTGTGGCAGAAACAGCTTATCTTTTCCCAAAAACATATAAAATTAACTAGAACAAAGTTATTTTTGGTACCTCCATCATGGACCTCCTTCCTTTTTCAGGCCAATTATGTAACTAAATCAAATCGAATAAAGCAAATCTAGGATTATAGAGTCATTTAGAGAAATCATGCCAACATAATTAAATATATACATACATGAATTCTTATTTTAATATTTCCTAGTTCTTAGAAAAAAGGGTATCTCTTTCAGTGAAAGACAGAATTCCATAGAATAAAATATGTATTTTATTTCTAAAGCCTAGACAAGTTTATTGTGCATATGAAATCCATCACAAATGGTCTTAGTGAATACTTTGTAACTAATGGTATAGAATCTTAATCCTTCTTCTGTAAAGTAACATTATTTAAAAATCTATAGTTACTTGCAATATCATTGCTTAAAACAATTCTAAGAATCTTATTAGAAACTCTTTTCAAAAATCCAAAACTATTTCAGAATAAATAGCTTCAACAAATACAAATTAACGTGTATTTTATATTTGAACACTGTACGTTAATGCCCACATGGTTTTATCTGCACAAATCAAAATGATGTTTCAGCAACACTAATGATCTGATTCTAATTCAAATGGCTTCTTATCATGTTTGTGATTCAAGGGAAATCTAATTTTTTAATATTATAATTTAGAAATAGTATGATATTACAAATAAGGAAAAGCTATATACATATATATACATTTAGATGTACAATGGTGTGTGTTTGTAGCACTGGGTTAGCAAGTTCCTTACTTCTTCAACTTCCCTTTGGAGAAGTCTTGCTAGTGTTTAGTTCCTTTTTTCTTTCTACCACATTTTCATCAGTCTCTATGCCTTCAGTATTAGAACTGGAGGCTTTGCACTTTTTTTCCAGTATCACCTTTTTCCTTGTAGACTGAAGTTCCTGTACTTGCATTTCTGTCTAGTTCCACTTGGCTATAGGCTTCTAAACATTTTCACTAACACCTACTTTACACTCACATATGCTGAGTAAGGCTTACTATTGAAGAATGACAGCATTACATGCCTTACTTAGAATTTAAGCTAGAATGTGCTTAGCCAGACCATACAAAAGAACCATCAAAAACAATGCTCTATACGTGTAAAAATTACGCCAAATTCAATGAACTCTCCAGTTTCCATGTAATGCAAGAGTCAATTTCTCTCTTCATTGACATTGTATTCTGTTGTCTACTTTGACCAGTTTAGCAGCATTTTTTACTCTTTTTTTGCAGAATTGATGAGAATCCACTTGTGACGTTCCTTTCATTTTACGTCTTGATGGAGAATCTAAGTGTTGAAAGCACTAGATGCAAAAACACAATGTTTGCTGCATCAATTTAGAGTATTTCTCAATTTAGTTGAGGGAGATTATTTATTTAGAAAAACAATTATGATGTACTTGAGGTGTTTTAATAAGCCTTGCTAATCTCTTTCCCTATATCCTACTACAGTTAAATGCTTGACATACCATATCTTATCTAATTCTTTCAGAAGACACACTGTGCTTTTCCGCATTACCTTTGGCATGTGGGTGTAGTTTGTCCATAAATTCTATAACTTCAGTTAGGCAGTACAGCCACTGACAGCACAGAGTGATTGAAAAGCATTTTATTATTTTGCTCAAACAGGGATTTACGTTATCAATTTGGTCCTACCAACAATTGTTTTTTTCTCATTTTATGTGATCATGGAAAAACAAAGCAAAATAAAACAAAAAAAAAATTACCTTCGTGTTTCTTCTAAGGGAGATTTACATGTTTTAGCTTGAGTGTGCCTAAGGCATTATCATATATATTATTTCTAGCAATCTAACGCAATTTCTAAAATCTCTACTTCTTCATCTTCTTATTTCTGAGAATCAAAGTTTTAACAATAGCTTTTCAATTTCCTCTTGCTACCTCAGGATTGCTGGTATATTATAATGTATTCTGTCACAATGAGTTTACTCAAAAACTGAAAGAAAGCACATTCATAACTAAAAACTAACCAAAAACTTGCGTGTTGATTATTTGTAAATATTCTCATGGGAAAAAGGTGATTTTGATTGAGATGCTAAATTTACTGTTTCTGCTGCTGATTTGGGCTCTTTTTGCTTTTCTTTGAGTTTGCTTCAGATATCACAACAACAAAAATTAGAAAGATTAAATTATTAACTCCTGCTAAAACACATATATGGCACACAGGGCTTTAAACAGGTATAATAGTCATTATATTTAGGAAAGAGCTGCTTTTCAACCTTTCCAGAATTTTTGCAACCTGGCTCTTTCAGTGCTTCTCCACTTATTAGTTTCTCATACCCATCTCCAAAATAATCTTTCCTTAGTCATTATTTTTAAAATAGAGATATAGTTGTGTTTCAAACTGATATTAGAGATATCTCTTTAAAACCTACATTTTAAATTTCCCAAGCTCTACTAAAATCAACATATAGTAAAACTAAATAAATTTTTCCGGCATGAAGGTGAACAAGGGAGTGATGAGATATGACCATGCACCATGTATGAGTCCCTAGCAGAGCATGTGCCTGAGTAACCTCCAGTTGCCTCGATCTTGGCTAGCTGCCAGAAGCCTGATGTCAGGTCATACTGGAATGACTGCACACCTCCCTTTTTGGTATTCTTCACTGATCCGCCACTACCACCTCAGAAAAATAGCTGCTCTCTTTGTCCTCCTATCGTAACATTTAATTTGACACATACAGATGAGAATGGGAATCCCTAAGTTCCGTACCTTGAAGATTCCATTAACATTTTAGAACACTAACTAGGATAGGGGATCTAGTGTCAAAAAGCCTGTATTAATAATTTTTTGTTTTTATTTTTTGTTTTTGTTTGTCCTGACAACTATGTTGACTGCATGAGAAATCCAGACAATTTTTTCTATAAGAACTGCACTCTTCACTAAAGTCAGTAATTTAGTAAATGTTTTTCTAATTCAATACTATTACAGTAAGTGCATACATATAGCAGACATTAAACTGTAACAAGGTTTAATAGGAATAGAAATGCTAAGCATTTAATGGAAATGTTAGGCAGAAATATTTGACTCCTTCTTGCCCCTACCCTTAGGCACTGACTCATTTTATTAATCTCATTAAATTCAGGAAGCTCTTGGATCATCTTCCAAATTAAATTAATAAAAAACTTAATTCTTCTCAGATTTAGGAGATCTCTCATGCAAGGAACCATATAATTTCCTGCTGTGCTTTTGTAGAGCATTTGACCAATATTAGTGTGATATTGGCTGATAAACTTTAAAAGTCTGCTTACTTTCCCAGAGCATGTATGTGTATTCATAACCTTCCTGATTCCTCTATAAATCCTTACCACTTGAGGCTTCAAACCAGGCTCGAATTTCGTTCCCTCAGGCTCTACTTTAAATCAAATCAAATGCTACATTTTTCCATCCCTTATTGAAATCGATTCTCCCCGAAGCTGTGGGAGGAGAAAGTCCTTTTTGTCTTTGCTTTCTTAGTCTGTCTTCAGTGTCTCTAAAAGAAAAAAAGAAGAGTTTAAAGAAAGCCATGCTATTTTGCACTGACCCTCAAATGCCTGATGTAGAATAATACACTCTGACTTCCAGTTCCTTCTTGTTCATGATTACTTCATCTTGTTGTGCAAAAAAAGTATTGTTTCCATTAAAGTAGTCAATCACCTTTGCTCTTCATTTATTTAAGGAAAATAGTGTAGAATATCACGTGGGAACTTTGTTCCCGAACAAGTAGAAGCCTGATCAACTAAAAAATTAAAATGTTTCTTGGGTCACTTACAGAGCTCCGATCATAAGGTAAACATGAATTCTAAAGGATGACAAGCACCTTCGAAAAGAAACAGGACACATGAATTCACTTTTCAATAGCATACTGAGAGGAGGGCTTCCTGGGTCGAGTAGGGGACTCAGAAAGCTGTGAATCTCACTCATTTCCTGAATCAGGACTTACTTCGGTACTGGATGAATATATTGAAGATATATGCTTAAAATATTCCTAACACCAGGATTTGTGCATGTGTTTTCTTCCCCAAGAAAACTATAAACAGGGAAAGTTTTGCTAATTTCCATGTGTCCTTCTCTCACCCTCTCCCTTCCCCTTTCCCAGAAACTAAAGTAAAAGGAATGTTCACTGCCCATTTTTCTGTGACCAGCGGACCTTAGATATCCTCCCAATTACAATTCCTTGTAAACATACTTTGTAAAGTTCTATAAGATCCTGTCTCCTTTGCCATGCCACTGCAAGGTCATAAAGTAGATAAAACTTAAGTTACAATTCAGGTTTTCCTCAAAATCTAAGACATGTCACAAAATAATATACTGCCTTTGTTTCTCACTTCTATAACAAGCTTCCTGCCTCACGTGTCTCCCACCTTAAAAAGTTTAAAAGACGAATACGCAAACTAGCAATGGCTACCTGTTTGGGACCCCTTCCACACTGTGGAAGCTTTGTACTCTCACTCTGCTCAATAAAGCCTACAGTTTTTTCTCTCCCTGACCTTGCCCTTGTCTCTATTCCTCACTGCGGTCAACTGTCACACCAATTCTTTTGCGTGGCTAGGCAAGAACCTTAGGCGTTACAATAAGAGGAGGTAGTGGCCACCATATTAGCATGTAAGAATAAATATGATACAATTTTAGTGAATTAAGGGCTGAGTATAGACTAACATGTCAATTTTGAATAAATACAAGTCCCAGACATAAGGGAAATTTCCATTCAATTGCAGGTTATTTTCCAATGGATCTCCATCAGGTACTTTCAATAAAGACTGCGTTGGGGGGCAGGAAAAAATAAATACTATTGGAATAAAAGAGAGTAGACAAATCTTATCCTTAGGGTGGAGAAAAGGATACATTATTTCCAGAGAAAAGAATAGAAGCAAAAGCCTTCTGCCACTGTGAAAGAGACACAAAGTATTATTGTGGATTGTGTCCCAAAGGAAGGGCTATAACTGCTCCCACCAGAGAATAGCAGGAAATTTTCTTCTCAAGAATAATCATCCAAGACATAATTTGGCTTCTGTGGAGGTATAGAGAATTGTGGAAACACTGAGAAACATAAAGTTGAGGTCCAGTCTCAAAAGGCCTAGTTGAACTTGAAGGACTGAGTCCTCTTGCTCCGGTGCATAAAACTGAACTGCACACTGAGAAATATGCTACAGTAGTAGTCAAAAACAGGAAGAAAATCTGTGTGTGTAGTGCCGGTTTCACAGACTGAATGTTGAAGATGGAGCAGAAACACTAAGAAAAAGCACAGACAATACAATAGCGATAAAGTAACAGTAGCTAAGCGATGGAGGAATTTGAAAACTGAGGATCACAGAAGTAACGATAACAATATAACTCAAACCCAGTTCAACTTCTGACAAAATTAACTCAAATACTTCACAGTAATGATTTTCAAGAGGAATGACATGTCCATTTCCATGTATAAATGTAATTTACCAATTCTCTACAGTTCTACAAAATAATGTCTGTCATTCTGACAGTAGAGAATAGGTAAATTATATTTATACATGGAAGTGGACATGCCATCTCCATTTTCTGTGATATCTATGTCACACAAAACAGAAAAAGAAAGAGAAAATCTTATCAGTTGTTAGTAAATCAACAGAATAAGACTCAGAGATGATCCTCAAGCTGGAACAATCAGAAAAGATCTTTAAAATATTTATGACTAACATGTTAAAATATCTAGTGGAAAAGGTAGGCAATATGCATGAATAGATGGACAATTTTAGTAGAGAAAAACTATAAATAGGAGTCCAAAGGAAATGATAAGGAGAAAAGTATTTAGTAGTATTGTTAGTTGACTAGACTCTAATACAGGTATTAGAGTCCCAAAAGGAGAAGAATAAAAGAATAAAGCAGTGCTTTGGGGGCAGTTTAGAGCATTAAAATATTGTATATTGGGAAAAAATATTCTAAATCAGTAATCTAAGATTTCACCTTTGAAACTAGAAGAGTTTTACTCGTGGCTGATCCTAAGTGTGTATCCAGATTATAAAGGTTGGTTCAAAATGTTTATTTCTTTTTCTCATCAGTTAAATTTTCAGCTTCTATACAGTTAGTCTTAGGAGGCACCTAGGAGATTGCTGTTTCTTTATCTTCCTGCCCTCTTCCTCTTCCAGGCAGGTAAGTGTTCTGACTAGAAAAATTATCATTTGGAGAGCATTCCTGAGAAAACAATGGGTATCTTCAGGATAGATAAGTCTTTAAACTTATTAATGAGTCAGATTTTTCTAACCCTTCAGAGTACAATATCCATAGACAAGATATTTTATCTGCTTCTATTATTTTTATATTCTTACTTCCGTGCACTAATTTAAACTTCATTGATTTTTATTGCATAGCAAATCTCTTTATATTATTAATGCACATGTTTAACTATATTTTCCTCTCAAATATAAATTGTTTAGCATATCAATTCTCTTTCTGAACAAGAAAAGGGTCTTTCCATATCTTAAGCAGTAAATATCTGTTCCATTCTTCAAAGATACCTTGTAGTTTTAAAGTATTTCTGCAAAATAGTTTTATTACTAATTTTGAACTGCATAAATCTATATAGTTTGCTCCATCATTGTGCATATTTCAAGCCACTACTTTTTCTATGAACGTACAAGAAAACTATATGTCCTCAACTGGTTGCATTTAAATGTGATGTTTATTCCCTGAAGGCATAGCACTAAAATGTTCTCCTTATTCTTCCGTACTTGTGGTTGGAAGCAAAGAATTTCCATATACTGAAATCACATGATGGAAAGAGTCAGAGCCCTGCGTACTCTGTTGGAAAAGAGTCAACAAGAAGTGTTTCTTGGACTGCATGAGTTTTTGCTCTAAGCGAGGAAAAAAGTATGTGTGTACTTGAGTCACTAAGATTTTTTGTTTTGTTTGCTTGAGTCACTAAAATATGCTTGTTACCATTAATTTCAACTACTTTATTGTTAAATATTTCATATTTTGTATTATTAGACAATAGGCAATGATCTGTCACTAATTAGACTGTTATTAGCAGTTTTTAAATTGAAGTAATGTTTTCCATATACTCTAAAGTTACTTAATTTAAGAAAGTTTTGGCTGGGCACGGTGGCTCATGCCTATAATCCCAGCACCTCGGGAGGCTGAGGCAGGCAGATCACGAGGTCAAGAGATTGAGACAATCTGGCCAACATGGTGAAATCCCATCTCTACTAAAAATACAAAAATTAGCTGGGCCTGGTGGCACACGCCTATAGTCCCAGCTACTCAGGAGGCTGAGGCAGAAGAATCGCTTGAACCTAGGAGGCGGAGTTTGCAGTGAGCCGAGATTGCGCCACTGCACTGCAGCCTGGCAACAGAGCAAGACTCTGTCTCAA
>NW_012107975.1:837533-909688 GCF_000951045.1 Mandrillus leucophaeus | reverse complement strand
AAAAAAAAAAAAAAAAAAAAAAAAAATCACTAGATAAGCAACAACAACAACAAAAAATCTCAATTTGAGCTTTGATTTTGAGACAATTGCATTCCTGATCCTTAGATAAAATATGCAATATAAAACATGTTTGAATTAAACTTTCTGACTGGTTACTGTTCTCTCATCTCTTACTATACTGTCAACTATTTTCAGCACTCCACTTGAGCATATGATTTTGAAAATACTGCTTTTTAAGATAATAACCTATATAATATTATAATAAATATTTTAAAAGATATATCTGATGTGACTTGTGAAGTTACTAAGGTACACTCTGTTTTTCAAAATAAAGATGCGGTCATCAACTTTAATAAATTTTAATTAGAAATTTAGACTCAGATGTCATATCTGAGTTGCCAGATATCTCTAGACATGTTTTTGTTCTTATCTCTCCAATATTTCTCTCAAACATATGCAAATTTATAGTTGGTTAATCACTGCCTACTGTGTTGCTATATATGCTGTCTTTGCTTACCTGAATTATTTCACTACAGAAGAGAACTAGTTGAAAAAGTCACTTTGCCTGAAGAAATACAATTTGTAGGGCAGTGGGAGTTCAAGATTGATGCTACTAAAAGAGCAAGCAAGCAAAACATTAAAGAATACTTCTTGTCAAATGTTCCTTGAAAATAAACTTTAAAGGCTACATGGGAATGTAGTTAAACAAAGAGACGCTAAGGGTAATTTAGCAGACTCTTTGAAGGAATGAAAAGTAGGCACCATACTTGCTTTGTCAATTGTGTGGAAGAACATTTAACTTGAGCCCCTGCTGAAATAAAACTATTTAATTACATTTGAGAAAAAGAAAGAGAAAAAAGTTTTTCCTTTGAAGTTTCAGATTTACTATTTCATTTAGAAGTCTAAGACTATAGACAACGCAAGGATAAAGAATAGAGACAACCTATTTCTAAAACATTAACAAATCAACTGATAAGTTATATTTAAATAAATAACCCCCAAAATCAATAAGTACTATAAAAGCAGGAAAAAAAAAACACCTTATGGAAAATTTGTTTTAATAAAAACATTAAAATATGGTCAAGTCTAACTCATACTCAATATCTGCTAAATTTGGACAGCATAGCAAGCTTTTAAAAATATCTTTGCTATGTTTTAACCTCATGATACCACTCAGCTGGATATAAAATAAAATTCAAATATTTTATTCTGACTTTTAGAATTCTCACAAATTCAGATGACATCAGCAATATTATGTTATGTCCAGAATTATTACAGGGCCATTGGGATATAACTATGTTAATGTAATCACTGAGCCCAAATACAGCTTGTATATTAACACTTTCATATTTTGGCCCAAGAATTTGACTTCTCATGAATATCCATGGAGTTAATGATTTACAAATATTTGGCCTTCAGTACACTTATTCTTCAGTTATTTAATTCATCTTGAAAATTTTGATTCTAAATAAAAAGTTTTTATTTATTCACTAATATTGGTGAGAAAATATTCTTTATTTCATGACAAACCAAACAAAACAATTTTCAAATATGAAAATTACATATACTTGACAATAAAAATATTTTACATAAATACATAGTTTACACATAGAACAATATATCTTTTTGTATTTGCCAAAAGAAAAAGGTAACACTTCATAGGGTGTGGCGATTGATGAAAGATGGATACAAGTGAGGTATTCTTTACAAGATTCATTCTTCTTTACTTACTATATTTTTATCATTTTGCAAATTATGGGTCTTGTAGTTTTCCCATAGTGAAACTGCACTCAGCCTTGTGGTACTCTAGTTTTTTTTATGTTAGGTAAATAAGTAAGAAGCAAAGAAGATGAGCAGGAATTACCACTAAAACAGGAGCAATACCAGGAAAGCAAAATAGATGCATAACTAACTAGTTAGTTCCTAAAGGCCCTAGTATCTAACTAGTATCTAACTAGGGCCTTTAGGAACCCCCAGGTACTGGATTGTTTAAGAGAAGTTGGTTTGGTGTTCATATGACAGATTTTACAAAAGATGGAAAAAAAAAAAAAAAAAAAACCAGGATGAGAGTAAGAGAAATTTTAAATGTTTCTAGAAAAACATCTGCAAGAATATCCTTGTCCACCTAAAAGTATAAGGTTAAAATATCACTTTTTAAATAGTTTATACTTGTGTGGTTTTGGCCATTTAAAAGTGATTCATTGTTTCAAAAATGATAAAACTTTTGTTCCAGTTATGCAGTTATTCATGCTGTGTAACAACCACTATAAAAAATAGTGGCATTAAAAAACAAAAATAAATTACAATGTTTCTATATTATATAGATCAGAAGTTCAGAAATAAACAGAAGGATAACTTATTTCTACATGACAGTATTTGAGGACCTAATTGGGAAGACTTAAATGACTAACAGTCAAACAATTGCCAACCATCTAGAATATTCTTTTGTCACATGTCTGATATGTGAGCTGAAATGACTCAAAAATTGGATTCAGCTGAGGCTGTCCAAGGGAGTGTGCCTACATAAGGGTTAGCCATGTGAATTCCTGACAGTATGGAAGCCTCAGATTAGACAGATTTATTACATAATAGCTCAGACCTCTAAAGTGTTCTAGAAAGCTAGGAGAAACTTGTATGACTCTTTTATGACCTAAATTCAAAATTATACAGTGCTATTTCTATTCCATTCTATTCTATTGGTTGATGTAGTCACAGGTTTGCCCAGATTCAAGACAGTGGGACATACACCTCACCTTTCTATTGAGTCAATATGAGGAAAAGTCTATAGCCTACTGACAAATAAATTAGTGTGCACATGTGCTTGTGCGTTTGTGAAAATACCATCAAATATACATAATTTAAAAAAACAAATATTTGTATATTACATCATTTAATTACTTTATTTACCTTTCAGTGCTTATTTACTTAATATATGCCAGACTCTGTGCTAAGGGCTAATAGTACATACATGAATATAGCAAGTGTATTTTCTGCCATACTGGATACAATAATGAAAGAAACATAAACTAATAAAAAATAACAATACAGGATGAAGTTACATGTCTTAAAATTCAAGAATATATCCAAGACCTGAGTTTCAGAGGGAATACAATACCTGCGGAAATATAATACATAGGTTACACATTTGTTGGAAGCAAAGAGCAAAAACTAAGATAGGGTAAATACTCAAAGATCAGAAGCTTCTAATATCCGTGGGATGAAGCTCATGAGACTGTTCTTAGCATCCTGCTCTTAAAATTGATTTGGAAACTTCTGAAAGGAGTTTCTGGTTGCTTTTTTGGCAGCTTCTTTAGTTACAACTTCCTCAGCTTTCTGACCTTGAAATGGTACAGTGTTTCAGAGTTCTGACACTGAACTTTTTTCTCTTCTCTGGACACAGCCTAGGTTACCTCATCCAGTTTCATGTTGTCAATGAACCGATACCTCTTTAATTAATATTTTTCAACAAGAAATTCTGCCCCAAACTCCAGACCCATATAGTCATGTGTATATAAACATATATGAACATGTACATACGAATGAGGATATATTGCAGGTACTCAATTTAACAAGCTCCAACTTGAACTCCTTATATTCCTCCTTCGAATCTTATTCCATGTGCTTTTCCTTTTAAGTTATTAAAAACTCCAGTCATCCAAATGCACAAGTATTTAATCTTGATGTTGTCTTTGACTATTCTTTTCTCATTCTTACTGTAGTTATTCAGCAAATTTGGTTGTTTAGACCCAGAATGTGACCCAGAATGATGTAAAGTTACATCATTCCCATAGCCACCACTCAGATCTAAAGTACTATATTTCTCAAATGAATAATTGCCTTAGCTTTCTGGTCTATCCCCTAAAGGGGGAGAAAAGAAAACTATTCCTCTGACAAGGAATTTATAACCAGAATATACAAGGAGCTCAAACAACTGCATAGCAAAAATACCCCAAATAATCAGATTTTAAAATGGGCAGAAGATCTGAATAAACGTTTCTCGAAAGAAACCACACAAATGGCCAACAAGTATATGAAAAAAACTTCAATATCTCTAATCACCAGAAAAATGCAAATCAAAGCTACTCTGAGATACTATCACATCCCAGTTAAAATGGCTTTCATCAAAGACAGGCAATAATGAATGCAGGCAAAGATATGAAGAGAACACTCCTACACTGTTGGTGGGAATTTAAATTAGTACAGCCACTAAGTGAGTACACTTTAGATGTTCTTACCACCAACAAATAATTATATGAGGTAATGCATACATTAATTAGCTCAACTTAGCCATTCCACAATGTATACACATTCCAGAATGACATGTTGCACACACTAAACATATATAGATTTTATGAATTAAAAATAAATATATAAGAAAATAAGGATTCAAGGTAATGTTTCATAGTGATTTGGTCTTTTTTTAGCTGAGAGACCCATTAACAGTTTGATAGAGTAGGTAAAATACATGAACTCTAATGCTGTCATCTTTAAACCTTTCTTCCCTCACTCAGGATTATTTTGAAAGTTCATTAATATAAATAAGTTGAATTGGAATGTTTAAAACTAGGGTGTTTGGGCAGTGAAAGAAATGAATCATAATTTACTTGAATTTTTTTACAAAATGGCATATGATTTAACTTAAATTAAAATGCAACATTTAAAAGTATAACTTCAAAAGAGACATGAATATCGATTTGTCTCTTTCCAAGCATTACAGATTACATTGTATCTCAGTAAAATCTTTATTTTACAGCTATACAAAGATGAATGAATGAGAATATACAGAAAGTGAAATTTTGCCTTGGAATATCTAATGAATATGAAAGATACTTTCTGCCATTATCAGCTATTTAATTTTATTAAAATGTCAACCAAAACATTTATACCCTTCCTTAATTTACTATGTTCCCCAAAGGTCCCTTCACTCAAAAGCTTCACACAAGCAGTTACATACTTAGGAGAAGAAACCCATCATAGCCTATACAAACTGACAAATAGCTATGTAGCAGTCATATACATATAAATCTTCCAAGTTTCCATGCCTGTTGAATAAAATTCCATTTTATCATATATAAAATAGTTGTGTAAAGTGTTAAATATTGTATCATAGCTATGCAAATGCATTCTTCTAGAACATCCAACATGATGATGAGAGGTGAGGCCAGCTGGACTCTCTGGGTTGAATGTGGATTTGGGGAACTTTTCTGTCTTACAAGAGGATTGTAAAACACACCAGTGGAAGCTTTGTCCTTTCGCTCTTCACAATAAACCTTGCTACCGCTCACTCTTTGGGTCCGTGCCATCTTTAAGAACTGTAAAACTCGAAGGTCCATGACTCCATTCTTGAAATCAGCAAGCCCATGAATGCACTGGCAGGAACCACCTCCAGACACAATAATGCTAAATGAAAGCCTAAAAGTAATATAACCCAAACATTAATTTGCAGATTCACTCAAAGTGGAAGCTTAATTTATACAAATAAGTCAAGATGGTTCTTACATGACAGGCAAGTGTTAAGCATAGTATGCACGTGTTCATTTGGTTATCGTTGGAATGAATGACAATATTTCAAGGTACAACATTAGACAGAATCTTAGATCTTTCCAACAGAAAAAAAGTCATGCTGTGATGACTTTTGTGATGAGATAAAACCTGTGAAATGTTGTATAGATAGTTTGATCCAGGGCCACATGTATTAGCAATATGTTATTTTTGTATAGCACTTTATTGTTTATAAAACACTTCTATATTATTAAATTGGAGCCTCCCAGCAACTTTGTTCAATATCTCAAAAATAGTCATTTTAAGGAACTTATTGCAGACAAAGATTTTATGCCTTACAGAAGTTAAATAACTTGGAATAAGTCACTTCACACATGAAAAAGTGCCAGGAGTTGCCACCAGGATTTCCAAATCCAAAAAATGCAAAATATCATTTTTTTATTAAAACAAAAAGTACAATTAGTTTACTGTTAGACAAATATAGGCTTGCTTCCAAAAATGACCATGAGAGAGATCATCTATCAACCATTACATAGGAGTTATAAGTGATAATTTCCCCAAGATTAACATAGGTATACTCCATAGTCATTGTGATAATTAAAGTAAACAATAGTAATTATTTCAAACAAATAACTCCCTATTCAATCCCTGTTTCCACTACACAGATTGCCTCTCTGTGGTCTCCTGCCTTGGGAAGAAAAGTGATGAGTAGGATTTGAGAATTGGTAACTTAATAAGAAAATGTATTAAAGCATATAGTAAAATATTGTAGCCTCTGGAATGCATCTTGCACTTTTATCATGGAAGAGCAGATTTCTTGTATAATCCAAAACTTTAAACAATTATTGGTAAAGCAGGAGTTTCATCCCATGGATGCCAGCAGAGAAGTTTGCTAAGATAGTTTTTATGTAATAAGCCCTCCAGGGTTGAAGAAACATTCATGCCTTTTGTTTAAATCCTGATGCACAGAGAAACTAGAGCCTCTGAGTGCTGCGGCAAAACATAAAGTAGTTCCAGTAGTCCTGAACAGAACAGACTATAGTTCCTCTCTCTGCAGGGGAAGGCACACCATTCCTTCTACAGGGTGGTATGCGGAAAACTCCCTCAAACTGAGTTGTTCAAAAGAATGGGAGCTGCTGATATAGCAGTAAGAAATATCTGAAATAATAGAAAGTAGCATGTCTAAATATTGGATATTAAATACATGAAAACATTAAATGTTTTTAGGATATAAAATATCTTAACACAACCAGGATACAAATGAATCACATGCAAATCATCTGATTTAGGTTAATGTTCTTAATGTATAATGTTATTTTATAAATATTATAAACATTATTTTACCAACAGGAAAAAGATTTTGAAATGAACACAATAGTCAAAAAGTCAAAATATTATTATATGATAGAATAGTATATCATTAAAATTATGTTTATAAGAATGATATAAATACACACCCACTATAATTATAGGTAAATAAGATACAAAATATGCTATTTGATGTCAAATATATGTATATTCAAAAATACCTTGTATATACATATGTACATGTATATTGTTAATATGCATATGCAATTACATGAATGCACACATATTTTGGGGAAGAAATATATAAAAATCTTAATCATGTCTAGATATTGATATGTGGATATTTTGCATTTTTCCCATAAATTAAATTTTTGGTTGAAAAATTAAAACTTGGAGGCTTATATAATTTTCAAATATTTTGTAATAAGCATGTGTTATTCTTCAGTCAGAAAAGTACAACTTATGAAGGTAGATGAAAGGCAACATATTACAGAGCTTAAATATATATTATTTTCTTATACTCAATAGTAAATATTAGTTTCACTTTTATACTATTAAAAAGTGAGAAAAATAATTATTTGTAATACTCTGGTGGATTATGGTAGAATTTTTTTTCTGCAAAAGATTGACTACTGTGTGTTTTAAAACATAACTAGCTTTGGGTTAGTAATTATAAATTATAAGGTAGTAATGAGAAAGATTTATTAAGTATTCTTAGTTTATCTAAGTGCATCATATAAACATTACTTGATGTTTAAGGAAAATAACTTCAAAAACTCTATGTTATCAGTTTCAAAATAATAGTTTAAGAATTTTAAAATAAAAGAATTATCAAGACCAAAAGAAATCAAAGGCAAAGCGGGTAAACTAACAAACATAAACAAAATGCTGCAGTACTCAGTCACGTTTATCTTCCACAGAAGTCTCTCAATTTTTAAAAGATGATACATTGAAAGGGAAAATAGATTCTTGGGAATGGCACTGATAATACAACTTATTGCAACTGGATGGAGTCAAGCAAATAACGTGATTGGATCATCGGTGCCTGAATTCTAACAATGCTGCTGCCATCATGTTTACAAGAATGGAACTTAAATCCAAGGCAACTTGTATTCAAATTCATATATAAAAATATATTGGCTTGGATTATGATTTTTATTTCAAAAGATATTTAGTGCTACGTACTATAACATTGTGATAAACACTTCAAAAAGTGATTCTGATTTCTGCCCTTTATAATGATGAAATTTACTATCTGTTTCTCATGTATCTAATTTACATAAACATGCAGTTTAAAGACAAATAGCTTAACTGACCTCATTGTTAAATAATATACTAAGTTTACTTATTGAAAGTAAAACAGAAACTTGAACTCATTATTTTAGTTTACTGTGTAGCACATTTCAAGTTTCAGTACCACGTAAATGCATTGGGCTAAAAATATACAGGTTTTGTTTCTACTTCATACTATGCTTTTATTTCCATCACTACATTACTAATACCCTATGTTTTACTTCTAAATACAAATAAAACAAAGAACAGAAAGTTTAATTCACATTCCCAAGGCACAGAAACAAACTACAAATTTAATAAACTATCAACTTCAAAAATTGTTTGTTTTTTTATTATAGTTTTGTTATACGCACAGGAACATGCACACACACACACACACACAAACACACACACACACAAGCTTACCATTACTACTCATTGACTACCAACCTGACCATATACCTTTTCTCTCTTGATCTATTTCTTCACCTCTATAACAAAGGTATTACACATTTCATTTTTAACAGTTTGGTTGTTTTTCTCATAAAATTAAACACACACTTATCACATGACCCAGCAATCCCACTCCTAGGCATTGACCCATGTATTAGTTTCCTATGACTGCTGTTACAAATTAACACACATAGCTTAGATAGCTTACAGCAATCCCAAGTATTATCTTACAGATCTATAAATCAGAAGTTTAGACACACAATTGCCATTAGGCTAAAATCAAGGTGTTAGAAGAACTGCATTTCTTCTGGGGTTTGTAAGAAAAAACATATTTTCTTGACTTTTTTAGCTTCTAAGGAATGTCTGTATTCCCTGACTCTCTTATCTTCAAATCTATGAATGGCAAGTCAAGTTATTTTCAAAGTGCCATTTCTCTGCTTCTCTACTTATTTTTAGTTGAGAAATAATAGTTGTATATATTATGAAGTATGATGTGATGTTTTCTTGCTTATAGACATCATAGAATGATCAAGTCAAATTAACTAATATATACATCACCTCAAATACTTATCATTTCTTTGTAGTAAGAACTATTAAAATCTTCTTTCGGTTCTTTCAAAATATATGATACATTATTATTAACTACGGTGACCATGTTGTGCAATAGATCACCAGAACTGATTTCTCCTGCCTAACTGAAGCTTTCTACACTTTGGTCTCTCCTTTCCCTGCCCTACCACCTCTCTATTAGCCTCTGATAATCCTCATTCTACTGTTTTTTCCTCAGTATGACTTTTTAAAGAATCCTCACATAATTACGCATGAGGACCATAAAGAAGTTTTGGCTATCAATGGACCACATATATGATAGTGACCCCACGAGATTGTAATGCCATATTTTTACTGCTTTGTCTATGTTGAGATATGTATATATACACAAATACCATTGTGTTTGAATTGCCTATAGTATTTAGTACAATAACATGGTGTACAGGTTTGCACCCTATATGCAATTCAAGCTTGTCAAACCCATGGCCCGTGGCTGCATGTAGCCCAGGACAGCTCTGAGTACAGACCAACACAAATTCATAAATTTGTAAACTTTCTTAAAACACTATGAGATTTCTGTACAAACCTTTTTTTTTTCTTTTTTGCTCATTAGCTATGGTTAGTGTTAGTGTATTTTATGTGTCGCCCAGCTTCTCTTCTGATGTAGCCCATGGAAGCCAGAAGGTTGGACACCCTGCTTGTTGTATGTTATACTATCTAGGTTATGTAAGTACACTGTATGATGTTCCCACATGTCACGTATGTATTTCTCAGAATGAATTTTAGTTTTTTAGGGATGCATGACTGTAGATAATCAGTGATTTCCTTTTGCTTACTTGAATTTTAAATTCCAATAAAACATAAACAATTGTTGCTGTGTAAGCATAAAATACATCTTTAATTTAGATTCTCTTACAAAGTGAACATTTTTTCAATCAGTAACAATATGACAAATATTTATGTTCTATTAGTGTGTAATTATAGTATAAACACCTGAAATAATTGCTCAAGTATCTGATATTTATAGTAATGGAATTTTTATCAGATAGAAATCGTCCATATTTGTTAACAAGAGCCTAAGAATTTTTTCACGTGATCACTTAAATAAAGGCTTCCAAAAAGAAATACATATTATATTTGAATTTCTAACATTTTATAAATAATTTTGAATACTAGTTAACTTCTAAGGAGGATTTGACTTACATTATTAAAAAGTAGCAAGAAAGAGCAATTATTATTAATCCCACCAAATCTAGTTTAGATACATATGTTCTAATCTAAGTGGAAAATAGTTCTGGGTCTCATTACAACTCATGAATATTTATCCTCACTAGATTGTTTCCTGTTTACTTCGTGGAACAGAGAAGAGAAGTGCAAAGCTAGAAGTCATTCTCATCTAGGTTGCCAGAATTAAGTTTAGAATTGTCTATTGGTCTAGCCTAGTAATAATTTTTCCTAAAGTTGTGTATGTGCCCCTGTTGCACTGTTACCTAACCACTTTCACTGTTAGATCATTCAAAACTAAATATGGAGTCTACTATTTGGAACTCTGTTAAAAATGATTAGGCAAGCAATTCCAAAATTCAAATTTAGCACAATTATTCTCAAGAAAGAACACCCATAGCTAAATTTCTTCACAGTATTTAATGCTTCCCTCAGATCAAAAAGAAAGTATAATTTTAAAAAGAAAAGAAAAAAAAGAACAGAGAAAAGAATTTAATAGTAATCCTATACTCTGTGTTTGGTTTTTAGCAGTTTGGATATGACAAATTTAGGTATGGATTTAAATATCCATCTGTTACCGGGAGTCCTTGCTCCCAAGATGGTGGCGGGCTGCTCCAAAATGCCAGCGGGCCACTTTCAAGATGGTAGCAAGCCTCATGTTCTCTGACCTGGGGTTCTTGGCCTCACAGAGTCCAAGGAATGGAATCTTGGGCCATGCGGTGAGTGTTATAGCTCTATAAGAAGCTGTAGGTCACGGAAGAGAACTGTGGAACCCAGTGACTGTGTTTAGTTCGATTAGGACGAACCCAGGCACTTAGCCGTGCAGGAACAATAGCAAACCTTTAGCCCTACCGGCAGTGGCAACGGGGGCCTCACTGGATCAGGAGCACAGGGGACACCCTGCCAGATCCAGAGGGATGGAAGTCGCGGCGGGTCTGCAGGCAGCAAACAGCAGTGGTGGACGGCCAGGGAAAGCTCAACTCCAGCTGTCAGCGCAAGATTTAATAGAATGAAAACAGAGCTCCCCTACAAAGGGAGGGACCCAAAGAGGGTAGCGTTGCTGGCTCCAATGCCTGGGTTTATATCCGGATCCTTGTACCTCCCGCTGTGCTCTCAGGTGATAGATGATTGGCTATTTCTTTACCTCCTGTTTTTGCCTAATTGGCATTTTAGTGAACTCTCTGATTGGTTGGGTGTGAGCCAAGCTGCAAGTTCAAAGGTGGATGTGGTCACCTTCCCAGCTAAGCTTAGGGATTCTTAGTCAGCCTAGGAAATCCAGCTAGTCCTGTCTCTCACATCCATCTGATTGACTGATTAGTTAATTGTCATTTGCTCTGTTAAGTGCTCTCTGAGCTTCTTAAGACCACTGTCAGTAATTTGGGAATATTTTAAGTCATTGTTTTATTCAACTATTTCCTCAACTCTTTTTTTTTCTTTTTTTTCCTTCTGAGATGAAATTTACACTTAAGCCAGATAATTTCTACTGCTTTAGGATTTCTAATCTTTTTTCACTCTATTTTCCCTTTCTTTTTAATGCAGTCAAATTCTATTGACCTGTCTCCATGCTCACTGATTCTTGCTCAGCTGTCCTAGTGTACTAATAAGTCCCGCGAATATATTTTTTCCTGTCTGTTACTGAGTATTTTTATTTCTATCTTTTCTATTTCATTTTTTATTATAGTTTTCATACCTCTCCTGAAATTACCCAATTGATTTTGTACATGCACCCTCTTTCCCATTAGAGACTTTAACATATAAATAATAGTTATTTCAAATTACCTGTCTGACAATTCCAACATCTATTTCAAACATGAGTCTGCTTCTTATGATTTCTTTGTCTCTCAGGAATGTGTCCTTTTGTTTGTCCTTTAATATGTATGACTGCTTTATAGAAAGCCAAGCATTTTGTGTAGGGCAATAGAGATTGCAATAAATATATTTTATGCCTTAAAACAGGTACGCCTTTCCTTCACTTGGATTTAAGACAGGCGCTGAGTTAATTTACTAGGAGTTGGATTGGGTTTGCAGTTTGACATTGTTATGGTTATTGTCAGCGCACCCCAGGTTTAAGTTCCTGTAGTAATTTCCTGTGTTAATGATAGAGGCTGATTTACCAGAAGGTTGTTTTCTTTTCCATTGTGTATTCTACCCTCAGCTTTAGGTCTTTCTATTTTGCTGAGACTCTGAGAAGGTCTGGCTATAGCATTGCACGTTACTTGAAATCTTCCTAGATGGCATCGGTGGGCATCCTCTGTTACTCTCATTCAGCCTTAGTCTTGAGCATGCACCATGTTCTTGGATCTCAGGATTATGGTCTTCTTAGTATTTTTCCCCTGGCTGATGTTCTGAGCGCTGCACTTTTCTTGCTCCTTCCACAGACGTAGAGAGTTAATGTTTTCTTTTTTTTTTTCCTATCTGTAATAAATTTCAACATTGTCCTAAACGCAACAATGCTTGTTGCCATTCTTCCACAGGTTAAGAATTTAGTTTTACAAGAGTGATAGGGGAGAGGATTTGAGGGGAGTTTTGTGCCCCTGCTGATGTGGCTGCTTTTTCTCTCCCCGTGGCCAGTTCCGTGAAGTGGACTTTCTCAGAACACATTCAGGTGACAAGTGGCCAGTGGGGTTTGGAAAGAAAAAGGCTGCAAGGAGGTACAAAACCCCCCTCTATCTGAGGAACCTAGAGGCTTTACCTGCTCTTGTCAGCAAACACTTGGCCTGCACCAATTCAGAAACCGTTCTAGCTAAATTTAGCTGTGTCTTGCCCAGGAAAGTGTAAAGGCAAATACAATTTAAAAATAGGAAGCTTGAAAATAAGGTAAAAGACCCTCCCTCTAATTTTCCTAGAGCATTTACCTTAGAAAACATGTAATTTTAAGTTATCTCTGTGTCTTTTTGAAATGCGTATAAATCTTTTTAAAAGTTCAATAAGCCTCTTGCCAGCTTAATGACACAGTAATGTCTTTCTCAAGGACCTGAGAACCATCTCTTTGAAATGTAATTATCAAGGAAGATAAAGTACCTTTCCCCTAATTTCTGTGGGAGGAGAGAAATCTAACTTCAGAGCGTGCCCCTCTCAAGTAGCAAAACTACTGCCATCATAAAGATATGAAATGTGTATATTCTTTCTTTCCGGTAAAGCTAATTAACTAACACAGGTCATCACTTCAACTGCGAAATGAATTTAGGATGGACTGCAACTGACAAGTGGTGCTGTCAAGTCCCCTTACTTGGGGATTAGTTATTGTTTGTCTTGAGAACACATATCTAATGGATTGTATCTGCTTGATTTAACAAACAGTTCAGATTTTTTCTGTGTTTGCAACCTCTTGGCAGATTGCTTGTGATTAATATCTAATTCTAGTCTAATGCTTATTCAATAAGAAAATTGTTTTCCTTCAATTTTACTTGTGTGGCGAGATTTTCTGGCTTAAGAGATTTTATCTTTCATTACATTTTCCCAACAAATCCAGTCCTCATGTATAGTCATTTCTTGCAGATGATTGTCTCATTGGCTTTTTGATCAGTCAGTTGACCTATGGCCTCAATATTCTGATAGGAGCAATAAAAGTCATAAACCTTCTGTTTGTCCAGCCTTTCTTGTAGTGTTACGGGCATTGTTCATGATCCACACCCCAATTTCCACCCAGTGAAAATAGGAAGCACCTTAACTACTATTCAGATTCAAATAATTGAAGAGGAAGGGAGAAATGGAAGAAAAAACTAGTTTTATTTTTTTAACATAGAGGCTTGGCCTAGCACAGGGGTTCATGGGCTGTAATCCCAGCAGTTTGGGAGGCTGACGTGGTAGGATCTCTTGAGCCCAGTGGTTCAAGACTATCTTGGGCAACATAGTGAGAATTTACCTGCACAATAAAATAAAATGAAACATAATAGGGGCTCATTCAGTTTGTCTTAGTAATGGAATTTTGTAATAAAGACCCAGATATATAGCAAACAGAAATCTCAGTCACCTAGCCAGAATTCTGATTTTACAACCAGGCCTCACCGAGAGAATACATCTTACACTAGTTGATTTCATATATTGTTAATGATCTAAAGTGGCTTTAGGAAGAAAGTCATCATTTTGGGACCCCAGGATCAGTGTTTTATTGATTACCCATCATTACTTGATTCTACTTCAAGCTGTCTTTATTTTTACGTCTCCTATAGCTCATATTCTCATGGGTATATCTTTTTGTTTGTGCTTTTTCTTTATATATTTGGCTCACTCCTGTTCTTTATGTCATATCACCAATTCAGACTTTCAGAGTTCAGAGAATATGACAGGCATAGCTAATTATCTCAGACTGTTAAGACTTTTTTTTTTTTTCTCCAGACAACATTAAAAGCTGTTCTGCTATAGATCAACTGTTCTGAGTAAAGCATTGAAGCTAAGAAAAATTTTACTGAGTCATGTAGAGACAGACTCTCACTCAACAAGTGAAAATGTGGCACTATCTCTTTAGAACTGGACTGAGTACAGCAACCACAGCTAGTGTCTTTTAATATGTGCATAAAAGGTATGCTTAAGAATAAGCTTTACAGCTACTTGGGAGGCTGAGGCAGGAGAATGGCGTGAACCCGGGAGGTGGAGCTTGCAGTGAGCTGAGATCCGGCCACTGCACTCCAGCCTGGGCAACAGAGCGAGAGTCTGTCTCAAAAAAAAAAAAAAAAAAAAAAAAAAAAGTATAAGCTTTAATCACACCCAACTGCTACAACCCAATCAAGAATTAATCCCTCCTTGGTCTTCTCTGTGCATACACTCAGTTTGCTGGACATTATTAGAAAAATAGACATTACTTCAACAGTTGACATACATATCTTTAATGCCCATTACATCTTCAATGCAGCCATTCTTCTGTTTTCCTATATCTTCTCTCTCTCTCACAAGTGGCTATTCAAACTGTTCCAATCATCTAAATCCTATGCATACCAAGATGACTTCATTTTGAAAACATTTCACCTCCTCACATACAGCACACAGATACAACCAGATGGAAAATGATGTAACAACTTGATATAAATCCTAAAAATTTAGGGTCTGAATTCATCCTTTCCACATCTCTTCTTGTGGAATAAGAGATATAATAGATAAAATATAACAAAATAGATACTTTTCCTAGTTCTTATAGCTACTCATTCCATTTATACTTCAAACTCTCTTTCATTTTCTGGATCAATGATTAATTGATTATTCCATTTCATTTATTTTTAAAATGTATTCACTAGCTTCTTTCATTTATATGAACTTAATTTTCTGCCACTAACACAGAATAATTTACTTGATCATCTGACCACCTGCAGTACTACATTGCCTCTTTCTTACATTCATAGAAAACTTTCTGAAAGATTTAACTTTTAATTTTTGATATCCATAATTATTTGTTTCCTCAATCCTCTGTAAAACTGACGATTTCCAAGAAAATTTTTATGACCAACATGATGGTTTCCTTTCTTTTGACTAAATCCAATAAACATTTATCTGCTGTCAGGTTATTTAAACTCTAGTGACACTATTGGACATTTATTATTCGTTTATTTTTGAACTTGGTTTGGCTCTCAATATTTGTTGGCTTTTTTTTGTATACAAATTCTTTTTTAATTTTTTCAAAGGTTAATGGGATACAGGTGGTGTTTGGTTACATGAGTAAGTTATTTGGTGGTGATGTGTGAGATTTTGGTGCACCCATAAGCTGAACAATATATACTTCAACTTATTTGTAGTCTTCTATCCCTTGCCTCCCTCCCATCCCTCCCCCAACTCCCCAAAGTCCATTGTGTCATTCTTATGCCTTTGCATCTTCGTAGCTTAGCTCCCATATATCAGTGAGAAAATACAATATTTGGTTTTCCATTCCTGAGTTACTTCACTTAGAATCTCATCCAGGTCTCTGGGAAAGTTGTTAATTCATTCCTTTTTATGGCTGAGTAGTATTCCATTGTATAAATATACCACGATTTCTTTATCCACTTTTTGATTGATGGGCATTTGGGTTGGTTTTACGATTTTGAAATTGTGAATTTTGCTGCTATAAACATGTGTGTGCAAATATCTTTTTCTGTATAATGACTTCTTTTCCTTTGGATAGATACCCAGTAGTGAGATTTCTGGATCAAATGGTAGTTCTACTTTTAGTTGTTTAAGGAATCTCCACGCTGTTTTCCATAGTGACTAGTTTACATTCCCACCAACAGTGTAGAAGTGTTCCCTGATCACCATATCCATGCCAACATCTACTATTTTTTGATTTTGTTGTTATGGTCATTCTTGCAGTAGTAAGGTGGTATTGAATTGTGGTTTCGATTTGTATTTCCATGATCTTTACTGATGTTGAGCATTCTTTCATATGTTTGTTGGCCATTTGTATATATACTTTTGAGAATTGTCTTTTCATGTCCTTAGCCCACTTTTTGATGGAATTGTTTGTTTTGTTTCTTACTGATTCCTTTGATCATTGTAGATTCTGGATATTAGTCCTTTGTCAGATGTATAGATTGTGAACATTTTTTCCCACTATGTGGATTGTCTGTTTACTCTGCTGACTGTTCTTTTTGCCATGCAAAAACTCCTCAATTTAATTAAGTCCCAGCTATTTATCATTGTTTTTATTGCATTTGCTTTTTTGGGTTCTTGGTCATGAAATCATTGCCTGAGCCAATGTCTAGAAGGGTTTTTCCAATGTTGTCTTGCAGAATTTTTACAGTTTCATGTCTTAGATTTAAAGACATAATCCATCTTGAGTTAATTTTTGTATAAGGTGTCAGTTTCATTCTCCTACATGTGGCTAGCCCATTATCTCAGCACGATTTGTTGAAAAGGGAGTCCTTTCCCCACTTTATTTTTTGTTTATTTTGTCGAAGATCAGTTGGTTGTAAGTATTTGTGTTTATTTCTGGGTTCTCTATTCTGTTCCATTGGTCTATGTGCCTATATTGATACCAGTACCATGCTGTTTTGGTGACTATAGTCTTATAGTATGTTTTGAAATCAGGTAGTGCGATGCCTCCAAATTTGTTCTTTTTGCTTAGTCTTGCTTTGGCTATGCATGTTGTGTTTTGGTTCCATATGAATTGTAGAATTGTTTTTTCTAATTCTGTGAAGAATGATGTTGGTATTTTGATAGGGATTGCATTGAATTTTAGATTGCTTTCAGCAGGATGGTCATTTTCACAATATTGATTTGACCCATCCGTGAACATAGAATATGTTTCTATTTGTTTGTGTCTTCCAAGATTTCTTTCAGCAGTGTTTTGTAGCTTTCCTTGTAGAGATTTTTTGCCTCCTTGGTTAGGTATATTCCTAAGTTTTTTTTTTTTTTTTTGCACCTATTGTAAAAGGGATTGAGTTCTTAATTTGATTTTCCACTTGGTTGTTGTTGGTGTATAGAAGAGCTGTGGTTTTGTGTACATTACTCTATTATCCAGAAACTTTGTTGATTTCTTTTATCAGTTCTAGGAGCTTTCTGGAGGAGTCTTTAGGGTTTTCTAGGTAAACAATTATATTGTTAACAAACAGTGACAGTCTGACTTCCTCTTTACCGATTTGGAGGCCCTTTATTTCTTTCTCTTGTCTGATTGGTCTGGCTAGGACTTCCAGTACTATGTTGAAGAGTGGTGAGAGCTGGCATCCTTTTCATGTTCCAGTTCTCAGAGGGAATGCTTTCAACTTTTTCCCATTCAGTATTATGTTGGCTGTGGGTTTGTCATAGATGACTTTTATTACATTGAGGTATGTTCGTTGTATGCCGATTTTGCTGAGATTTTTAATCATAAAGGGATGCTGGATTTTGTTGAATGCTTTTTCTGCATCTATTGAGATAATCATGTGATTTTTGGTTTTAATTCTGCTTATGTGTTGTATCACATTTATTGACTTGCATATGCTAAATCATCTGTGCATCCCTGGTATGAAACCCACTTGATCATGGTGGATTATCTTTTTTATATGTTGTTGGATTCAGTTAGCTCGTATTTTGTTAGGGGTATTAGCGTCTATGTTCATCAGGGATATCGGTCTGTAGTTTTCATTTTGGTTAGGTCCTTTCCTGGTTTTGGTATTAGGGTGATGCTGGCTTTATAGAATGAATTAGGGAGGGTTCCCTCTTCTTCTATCTTGTAGAATAATGTCAAAAGTATTGCTACCAATTCTTCTTTAAATGTCTGGTAGAATTCTTCTGTGAATCCACCTGATCCTGGACTTTTTTTTTTTTTGGGGTAATTTTTTAATTACCATTTAAATTTTGCTGCTTGTTATGGGTCTGGTCAGAGTAGCTATTTCTTCCTGTTTTAAGCTAGGAGGGTTGTATTTTTCTAGGAATTTATCCATCTCTTCTAGGTTTTGTAGTTTATGTGTGTAAAGGTGTTCATAGTGACCTTGAATGATCTTTTGTATTTCAGTGGTGTCAATTGTAGTATCTCCTGTTTCACATCTTAATGAGATTATTTGGATTTTCTCTCTTCTTTTCTTGGTTAATTTTGCTAATGGTCTATCAACTTTTTTTTTTTTTTTAATCATCTTTTCAGAGAACCAGCTTATGTTTCATTTATCTTTTGTATTTTTTTTTTTGTTGTTTCAATTTCATTTAGTACTGTTTTGATCTTGGTTATTTCCTTTATTCTGCTGGGTTTAGGTTTGTTTTGCTCTTGTTTCTCTAGTCCCTTGAGATGTGACCTTAGATTGTCTGTTTGTGCTATTTTAGTCTTTTTGATGTAGGTATTTAGGACTATAAACTTTCGTCTTAGCACTGTCTTTGCTGTATCCCTGAGGTTTTGACAGATTTTGTTATTATGGTGGTTCAATTTGAAGAATTTTTAAATTTCCACCTTGATTTCGTTTTTGACTCAATGCTCATTCAGGAGCAGGTAATTTAATTTGCATAAATACATGCAATACCATGTATTTGCATGGTTTTGAAGGTTCCTTTTGGAGTTGATTTCCAGTTTTATTCCACTGTGGTCTGAAAGACTGCTTAATATAATTTCAATTTTCTTAAATTTCTTACAGCTCATTTTGTGGCCTGTCATCATATAGTCTATCTTGTAGAAAGTTCCAGGCATTGTTGAATAGAATGTGAATTCAGAAGTTTTTGAAATGTTCTGTGTATATCTGTTAAGTACATTCGTTCCAAGGTATGGTTTAAATCCATTGTTTCTTTGTTGACTTTCTGTCTTGATAACCTGTCTATCGCTGTCAGTGGAGTACTGAAGTCCCCCACTATTATTATGCTGCTGTTTATCTCATTTCTTAGGTCTATTAGTAATTATTTTATAAATATGGGATTCCCCATGTTAGGTGCATATATGTTTAAGATTATGATATTTTCCTATCAGAGAAGGTCTTTTACCATTATATAATGTACCTCTTTGTCTTTTTTAACCTCTGTTGCTTTAAAGTTTGTTTTGTCTGATATAAGAATAGCTACCCCTGCTCACTTTTAGTGTCCATTTGCATGAAATGCCCTTTTCCACCCCTTTACTTTAAGTTTATGTTTGTCCTTATGTGTTAAGTGAGTCTCCTGAAGGTAGCAGATGATTGGTGAATTCTTATCCATTCTGGAATTCTGTATCTTTTAAATGGAGCATTTAGGCCATTTACATTCAATGTTAGTATAGAGATGTGAGGTAGCACAGAATTCATCTTGCTATTTGTTGCCTGTGTACCTTGTATTTTTTTTTTGTTGTTGTTGTTTTGTTTTATTTTCTTGTTTTTGCTTTTTATATTGTATTTAGAAAATACAAATTTTATAAATTTATACTTTTTATTATACAGGACCTATAAAAGGTCCTGTGAAATTTGTGCTTTAAAGAGATTCTGTTTTGATGTGTTTCCAGGATTTCTTTCAAGATTTACAGCTCCTTTTAGCAGTTCTTGTAGTGGTGGGTTGGTAGTGGCGAATTTTCTCAGCATTTGTTTCACTGAAAAAGACTGTATTTTTCCTTCATATATAATGCTTAGTTTCACTGTATACAAAATTCTTGGCTGATAACTGTTTCATTTGAAGAGGCTGAAGATAGGGCCCCAATCCCTTCTAGCTTCTAGGGTTTCTACTGAGAAAACTGCTGTTAATCTGATAGATTTTCCTTTATAGTTTACCTGGTGCTTTTGTCTTACAGCTCTTAAGATTCTTTTCTTCATCTTAACTTTAGGTAGCCTGATGACAGTGTTCCTAGGTGATGATTTTTTTGTGATAAATTTTGCAGATGTTCTTTGTGTTTCTTGTATTTGGATGTCTAGATCTCTAGCAAGGCTGGGGAAGCTATCCTAAATTATACCCCTAAATATGTTTTCCAAACTTTTAGATTTCTCTTCTTTCTCAGGAACACCAATTATTCTCAGATTTGGTGGTTTAACATAATCCCAGACTTCTTGGAGGCTTTATTCATATTTTATTTATTTATTTTTTTAATCTTTGTTGGATTGGGTTAACTCAAAGACCTTGTCTTTGAACTCTGAATTTCTTTCTTCTACTTGTTCAATTTGATTGTTGAGACTTTCCAGAGCATTTTGTATTTCTATAAGTGTGTCCAATGTTTCCTGAAGTTTTGATTGTTTTTTCTTTATGCTATCTATTTCCTTGAATATTTCTCCCTTCACTTCTTACATTGTTTTTTAGATTTCCTTGCATTGGGCTTTGCCTTTCTCTGGTGTCTCCCTGATTAGATTAATAACTAACTTCCTGAATTCTTTTTCAGGTAAATCAGGGATTTCTTCTTGATTTGGATCCATTGTTGGTGAGCTAGAGTGATATATTTGGGGGTGTTAAAGAGCCTTGTTTTGTCATATTACTAGAGTTGATTTTCTGGTTCCTTCTCATTTGGGTAGGCTCTGTTAGAGGGAAGGTCTAGGGCTCAAGGCTGTTGTTCAGATTCTTTTGTCCCACGGGTGTTCCCTTGATGTAGTACTCTCCCCCTTTTCTTATGAGTTTCCTGAGATCCTAGCTGCAGTGATTGTTATCTTTCTTCTGGGTCCAGCCAACCAGCAAGTCTATAAGGTACTGGAGGTTGTCTGCAGAGTCCTGTGATGTGAACCATCTACGGGTCTCTCAGTTCTCAGGATACCAGCACCTGTTCTGGTAGAGACGGCAGGGGAGTGAAATGAACTCTATGAGGGTTCTTAGCTTTGGTGACTTAATGTTTTACTTTTGTGCTGGTTGGTCTCTTGCTAGGAGGTGGCACTTTCCAGAACACATCAACTGTGGTAGTATGAAGAGGAACTGGTGATTGGCAGGGCCCTAGAACTCCCAATAGTATATGCCCTTTGTCTTCAGCTACCAGGGGAGGTAGGGAAGGACCATCGGGTGGGGGCAGGGCTAGGCGTGTCTGAGCTCAGACTTTCCTTGGGCAGGTCTTGCCACTGTGAGTATTTGGGGTATCTTCTGAGTTCTGCAGAAGCAGTCTGCTTCTTTCAGAAGAACTGTGGGTCCTGATTTGTTCTTTCAGTCGTTCCAGATTCTTTAGTCACTCTGGGAGGCTGTTTTCCACCACTACACTTTCAATGCCTCTTCTTGTACCTCTCTGGGGGAACTCTTGAAGAGCTGGTGCGGGCAGTCAGTGTCTGACTGCGGACATGGCCACCTCAGCAGCAACGACCAATCCCGGGTTCCACTGGCTGCGTGTGCTTCCGCCTCTCAAGTTTTGAATACTACTTCCCAGTCTCTTTTGAAATTTCTCTTAATTTGCCCTCTAATATAAATCCTTCATTTAAACAGGTTCATCTCATCCATAGCTTTATCTTTGTTAACACACTGCATTCTGATTGACTTTCAAACTAATATTCCATTCTTGATTTTTTTCTGGAATTTATGACCCATTAAACTTCCTATTAGTTCTTTGTGAATGTCCTACAGGCTGCTGCTAGTGACTATATTCATACCCAAACGTTGTATATGTCCTCTAAATCTCTTTCTTCTCTTCTCTTTCCAAAGTTACAGAATGCTATTACTACTTTAGTTTCTTTCCAAGTCAATTACATAAGTATCACCCTAAACTTCTTCACATTCATTTCCCCTCCTCAAAGAAACTACCAACCCCATGATAATCTTCTGCTCCCCAAATTGTATAAAAATATTACCAACCTGTTTTCTAGTAGTCAATATTGTCCCCCTTACTACTAAACTGCTACTAGCAGTTGCAATCCTTTATTTGTTACAATGTTATCCTTCGAATGATACATTTCTAAAGCTGGAAGAAAAATCTAAAAGCTTCTTAACTTAAACTTAAGACATACAAACTCCTTCATAATCAGCTTTTTATTCTCTGTTCAAATGAATTCATGTTTTGATTCTGTCCTTAAATTTTACCTTCTGTCATTTCAAATACAGATGTCCTTTCTTCTGTGCCTTCCCCCTGTCTACTTGTTAATTTCTGTGTTTGAAAGCTCTTCATAGGCCTCTCTCCCTAGTAACAGGTTAAATCTTACCCTACAGGTTCATGATGCTTAAATACTTGTTTGTATATTTTCCTATATTCTTATAAAAATTATCTTTATTGAGGAAATGAATGTGTTTTATTCATTGTATTTCTAAAGCTTATAATAGTACTATTTGATGACTAAATAGGTTCTTACTTTTATAGAGATGAAAAGATAGACATAGAATAAGCATGGCTTTGATATACAAACATGTAAATATAATTTGAATATATTTTATCTATTTGCTTCATAGATTTTTCTTGTAAAAAACACAATTTATTTTTTATAAAAGTATCATGTAGCAAATTCCATTAAATAAAGTTATTTCTTCTAGGTTCTATCAGAGAAAGTGAATATCTTAGGATATTTTTGGAAACTTTTTTTAAGAATATTTTACTTTAATATTTCTAAAAATACATAAAATGTACCTACTATTGACTAAATCATCTCTTTCTCATTAATATGTTTAAATGTTTTAATATATTCTTAAATTTCCAGGCTTCTAATAAATAAAATAGCTAAATATTATAGATGCTGTGAGAAAACAGGAACATTGCATGCTGTATAGTGAAAACTGTTCAAAGTAAGTTAGAAATGAATGAAGTAAATGTGTATCCTTCTGTTTAGTTTCTCAGAATAGTTTAAAAGACAAACATAAAAGAGTAACTGCATAAGTATATGCAGAAAATATTATGAGCATATTAACTTTTTTATTGTACAAAATACACTAATTTTCTTTTCTTTTGTGTGTGTGTGTGTGTGTGTGTGTGTGTGTGTTTGGAGACTGGATCTCATTGTGTCACCCAGGCTGGAACGCAGTGGTGCAATTCTGCCTCACTGCGACCTGGAATTTCGTGGGCTCAAGTGCTTCTCTCACCCCAGGATCCTGAGTAGCTGGAATTACATGTGTGCACCACTAAGCTTGGCCAAGTTTAGGATTTTTGTACAGAAGAATTTTCACCATGTTGCCCAGGCTGGTCTCCAACTTCTAGGATCAAGTGATCCTCCTGCCTCACCCTCCCAAAGTACTGGGATTACCAGTGTAAACAAGAGTGCCTTGTCTTAGCTTTCTTTATACGCTCTTCCTTCAAGATCACTTTTGATCCAAAGAACTTAAACAGAGCCATTTATACTTAAGACTTTTAAAGGAGAGCCTGAAGAATTAAAAATGATCCCCTTGCTCTGAAATTAGATTTATCTTTACATTTAAGGTTTTTTTTTTATATGTTTATTTGCAGTAACCTCATGTGTTCATTTTATATATCTTATCTTGCCTCTTAGATTAATGTGTTCTGAATGACAAATATCTGCCAATAGCACAAACTAAGAAATACAGTTTAGGCTACTTTGTCACTGTAAAATTTGTTATAACTTGGCAAAAATGGAAGATTTCTCTCACATATGTCTTTGGTGTTTCTTACGCTCTTACCCAGAGTGCAAACAGTATTCTTTAAGAAAATAGTGATTATATAAAATAAACCCCTATAAAATATAATTAGTCTGACATTATGTTGTAGATGAATTTTCAAAATTATAGATTATCTGTCCCACATTACATTGACTTCCACTTACACATATCAGATTTATATAGAAGTATCTTATTTTCATATGATTTTGGAAAGTTACTCTATGTGATTAATATGCACTCATATAATAATTAAAGTGAAACCTACTATCTAATGATAGTTACCTAATTTTCTCTAAGAGATATTTTCAATGAAAACAATCTTTAACTCCTCTACAGTGGATGCATGTATAACAACACATTTTGTCTACAGTATAGTGCCATTAAGCCAGTCTCAACATTTTAGGATATGCAAATTTTTAACATATCTGTGACTCCAGAATGGCCTTTAAAATAAAGGGCTGCACAGTGCTTGGTATTTCTGAGACATTGCTGTTATACACATACCTGGCAGAGATATATGAGGGACTGCCTATTTTTGGATCCTTGTACTAACCATAAATGTTATAAAAGAAATAATTTAGCAAATTATACTTTGCTAAATGTTTAACTTTTTCAACTTTGGAAAACACAGAGTAAATATAAGTTTCACTGTAAATTGTAAAGAATGTGTATTGTAATATAATTAGATCTGACAAGAGTAAAAAGATATCTATCGGGGCACCCGCCCCTGATAATTCAACGTGGGTTCTTTTCTATTTCCCTAAGTGTCGACCAGTCTGAGAAATAAAGGGAAAGAGTACAAAAGAGAGAAATTTTAAAGCTGGGTGTCGGGGGGAGACATCACATGTGGGCAGGTTCCGTGATGCCCTCTGAGCCATAAAACCAGCAAGTTTTTAATTAGCATTTTCAGAGGAGGGAGTGATTGTACAAATAGGGTGTGGATCACAGAGATCACATGCTTTAAAGGCAACAAAAGATCGCAAGGCAGAAGATCAGGGCGAGATCACAAGGTCAGGGCAAAACTAGAATCACCAATGAACTTCCATGTCCCACTGTGCATACATTGTCATCTTAACAGGGTTCAAGAGCAGAGGACCAGTCTGACTAGGATTTGCCAGGCTGGAATTTTATAGTCCTAGCAAGCCTGGGGGTGCTGTAAGAGACTAGGATGTGTTTTATCCCTATCTATATCTGCATAAAGGCAGACACTCCTAGGGTGGCCATTTTAGAGGCCTCGTCCTGGGAATGCATTCTTTTCCCAGGGCTGTCAATTATTAATATTTCTTACTGGGGAAAGAATTCAGTGATATTTCTCTTACGTGTTTCCGGTAATAAGAGAAATATGGCTCTGTCCTGCCTGGCCCACAGGCAGCCAGACTTTCAGGTTTTCTCCCTTGTTCCCTGAAAATTGTTGTTATCCTTTTCTTAAGGTGCCCAGATTTCATATTGCTCAAACACACATGCTCTACAAACAGTTGTGCAGTTAACGCAATCATCACAGGGTCCTGAGGCAACATACATCCTCAGCTTATGAAGATGATGGGATTAAGAGATTAAAGACCCTAGCATAGGAAATCACAAGAGTATTGATTGAGGAAGTATTAAATGTCCATGACATCTTCACAATTTATGTTCTTCTGCCATGGCTTCAACTGGTCCCTCCTTTCGGGATCTCTGACCTCCCACAATAGATATCCAACTGTGTTAAGACATTTTCAGTCCTCAAAACATTAATGACAACAAAAACATAGAGTAGGAAAGTTTTTCAAAAGTGCAAAAGAATCTGCAATATCAAGTTAAATTTGAAACAAACAGTCTGTATTGTATCTTGAGAAAAATAACGTCTCTCAATCAAGCTGCCATCCTTCTTCCTTCCAGAACAGACCTCAGGTATTTTTTTCTTTTTGAACTCTTGAAATTTGGCTTTCCCTTGGGTGCCATACCCTCTTCTCAATATGTAATACTTGTTCTAGTTCTTACATCTATTTTGTGAAACAAGGGTTTAGCATAAATACACATGATTGTTCAATACATTGACCTCTGTAATTCAAACAAAAAAAAAGAACCCTTTTCAAAATATCAATAAATAAAAGACTACCTGTTGAGAGCAAGAACAATGCCTTGCATTGTCCTTTTTTATGGTCATAACACCATATCATACAAATATTAGAAATGTATGTAAGTGAAAATATATGTGTGTATAACACTTTCTAACATTCTAATGCATAAGATACACTCAATAAATAATTAAGTGCAATCATGTTTTCTGACATTGTATAACTCCAATGTGACTATCAACTAGTAAAATATGTTTCCATTTGGTTAGATAAAAACCATGTTTACTTTCGTGTGGTAACTCTGGACATAGCCAAATTAGATTACTTATTGGGAGTGACTACACATCCTAATTTATCTGAAGGAAGTGGAACTTTCTTCTGAAGAATAAGAATTGAGCTAATTTCCTAGAAACTTTTATACTATAATATCCTTCACAATTTGAGAACATAACATAGACTTACTTGAATAAAAGCATTTAAATATATTCAGTTTATTTCATTCCATGGGAATTCAGTGAGTGCTACTTTAAATTTCTACTATTCCTTTTTTGAGGAACAGAAATGACTTTAATATTTTCTAGGGTTGATTCAATTCCTCCTAATAGTTGTTATATTAAATAAACAATTTATCTTTCACTATAAATTTGTCTCCCTCTTTGTGAATAGAAAATTAATTCTTAATATACACATGTGGAAAATAAATAAATATAACTTCAAATGCCTTATTATCAAACTCAAATTTACAAATGTCTGACAGCAGATGATAATCAACACATGGGCCAGCCTTCAGATATTACTGGAGCTGATTAGCTTAAGCAAGTTAAGGTGATAGACAATGTTACAGTCACTTCCAGAAATGAAAGGAGAAAGAATCTACCTGAATACATTTGTCTGAAAAGATTTTTACTAGTCCAAATATTTTAGAATCTGTAATTTTTATATATTTCATTCACATATAAACATTTTAGTGTTGCTTAATGTAACATATGGGCACTCTGACTGCTATTAGGCTTCAGTGAAGTTTAAAGACAAAGTAAACATTTGAAATAAAAAACCCAGATAAAAACTAAGGGCATATTACTTGAACTTTTTAAAGTAATTTCAATAACTTTTTTTCCACAAATTTGAAGTAAAAGCATATTTATTTCATAGTATATTGAATTACTGAAGTATGTTCAAACTTTTAGAAGATATTTAAACAGTTTTGAACAAATATGTGATAATTTCTCAATTGCATATATGAAAACTTAAAGACAAAAATTTACACTCAAAATATGTGGAAACGTTCATAATGTATTTAATCTCTGGAGTCCAAATAGTCGTATGTTTTATTCTTTCCTATCACTTACATAAACATAAGTAAAAGTAAATTCAGAAAAATATATATTATATTCCAAATATGGAAAAGGTTCATTAAATAAAATGGATTGTGTTGACTTTTCTCATTTTCTTTATAACACATAGGAATTTTTAGTAAATTTTAAGTAAAAGAAATAATTGAAAAATGCCAATAAATTTTACTATATTTAAAATTAAAACTTTATTTTTCAAAAGACACCATTAAGATGTTAATAAAGCAAGCCACAAAATGTGAAAAGATATGCGCAACACATACAAAAGGCAAAAATATTATGTTCAGATTATATAGAGTACTCACAAAAAGCACTAAAAACTTTTACACTAACTAATAAAAGATTATACAAAGACCTGAGCAGATAGCAAATATTGAAATGGCCAATAAACATTAGAAAAGGTAGTTAGTCTCATTATCTGTCAGGGAAGTACCAGATAAAACTTCCTGCACACTTGCATAATGACCAAAAGTATTAATAGATAAAGTTACAGTAGCAAGTATTGGTAAAAATATGGAGTACCTAGAATGCTCGTGGTCTTCTAGGAACAGCATGATTGTGAATTTGTACAACTACTGTGGGAAACTGACAAAATGTTGAAGGTATGGATATTCTGTGTTCAGTAACTTCATTATTATAAATACAGTCATGCATCACTTAAGGTCAGGGATATGTTCTGAGAAAAACATCATTAAACAATTTCATTATTGTACAAACATCATTGAGTGTACTTATGCAAACCTAGATGGTGTATTCTACTGTAAAGCTAGGCTATATGGTATAGCCTGTTGCTCCCACACTACAAACCTGTACAGCATGTCACCATATTGAATATGTAGGTAATTGTAACACAATGGTATTTCTTTATGTACTTAAACATATCTAAACAGAAAAAGTCCAGTCAAAATATGGTTTTATAATTTTATTATAATTATATATGATTATATATGGAGCCGCCATCATGTATAATGTTGGTTTTTGACTGAAACATCATGGTTTTCTTCTTCAACTCTTTAGTTATGTTATTGGTTACATTTGTTGTGCTTTCAATTATTAACTTCTTTTCTATTGACCATGAATATTTTGACAATCAAACACTAGACTGCACTATAGGTGTACATCCTGGGGCTTTTGGATTACACGTAGAACACTTGAGGCATTCTTCAGTGTGCATGACTTTCCAATGGAAGTGATTGATAGCTAGTATACAGTTTCTCTCTGTCTATCTCCTGATTTTTCCTCAAGGCAACACAGTTGTTATTTGCTTGGTTGTCTTTGTTACAGTATCCATGCCTACTATTTTAAAAAAATATTTAAGAATACATTTTGTGAGCCATGTTTGCAAAAGAATACTCCATTTAATAGTATATGAGTTATGGCACCTCTGTACAGATCTGACTCCCATCTTGTCCTTTTGAATGGATATGTAGCAATGTCAGACTAATCAAAGTGTTATCTTTCTCTATTATGCCACTGCTTAAATTTCAGCTCCACACAGAATTAAAGTCTGTCTCCACCAAGTCTCTGGTAGAAATACGCCCTTGCTCTGAAAGGATGGGTAATTCTCAGTCTGCATCCACATTCCATGTCTGTTTCATTCACCACAAATAAACTAAACTGATCTTTTACATGTTCAGATTTGAAGCTTGCACTTTCTTCTTCGAAACCCATCAATGGCTTCCTTAAAAAAAAAAAAAAAAAAAAAAGCTCAATTAACATTACTTCCGCTTCCAAGGCCTTCCAAGATGTAGTCCTTGCCTAGTTCTCCAATCTCATCCATAATTCTCTTATTTTCTTTTTAGAATCTGAATCCTAGCTGCTCTGACATTCTCTGAGTTCCTAAGAGAGCCGTGTTTCTATTAAAAGATGTTGTAAGGTTGACGGTAATTACTTGAAGAAAGAGATTATTTAAAAGAACCAGCTCTCGGTCATATTTTTACCATATCTCTGAAAGCATTCTATAATAAAAAATTGTGGCAAAACTATAGCTTCAGCTTCATAACTTCCTTCATAGCATTAAATACAGATTTCTGGTAAGCTCTGATATATCATTTGGCATGATTTAGTAAAGAATAACTTTCTCTTACAGGTTTTTCTACGGCAGAACCTCTTTCAGATAGATTTTTACCTGTTTGTATCCCACTGCCTACCCAGTAGCTTTGTTAAAAAAAAAAAGTTTTCATTGCCTATCTGTGACTATGCTGGTATTAAAAGCAAATTATTCTTTGCAAAGATGAATCGCTGTGTCCTGAAGACTACTGTAATCCTCTGCCTCTGAAAGATTCCTAGTTTTCTTTCCGTAATGACTGTCACCATGGTATCAAATTTGTGATAAAGGTAGAAAAGGTGCAGAACTAAATGAAGATATATTTTATTTTTCCTAACATGAAATCTTATCTTTTGAGTAAGTTATATTAAATAAATAAAGAGCATAAGTAATATATTTTTATAGATGAGTTCTATATTTTAAAGTTTTTTCTAATATGCACAATACTTATTTTTAATGAATACTAAGAAAATTCTTTACTCCTCTGCTTCCCAACAGCAACTTCCAGGTAAATCTGTAAACATGAGAGGAAAAAAGTATAAACACATTCAAAGTACTCAGATTGGAAATGGCGGTAGTGTAATGTTGGAATATTAGAATCATGATATTGAAATATTCTTATTCTTCCCTTAAAAATTAAACTTTGTCTAGTTATTAGCTGCTCTATTTTAAACTTTCCTCCTTTAGTGTTTTCAAAACACATTTTACACAATAATGAAGCATTAAAGCTATTTTTAGTCCAGTCGCTGTGGCTCATGGCTATAATCCCAGTATTTTGGGAGGCCTAGGAGGGCGGATCACCTGAGGTCAGGAGTTCAAGATCAGCCTAGCCAACCTGGCAAAGCCCCATCTCTAGTAAAAATACAAAAATTAGCTGTGTGTGGTGGCGGGAGCCAGTAGTCCTAGCTACTCGGGAGGCTGAGGCAGGAGAATCTCACAAACCTGGGAGGCCGAGGTTGCAGTGTGCTAAGATCACACCACTGCACGCCAGCCTGGGCAACAAAGTGAGACTCCATCTCACAAAAAAAAAACACACAAAAATGAAAACCACTATTTTTATATATTGCTATTTTATTATTCAGTTTATACCAGTATAATAACAAGCATGGTGAAATAATTGTTTAAATATGTAAATGTTATTTTTTATAAATTTCATTTTAGATTGATTACTTATAATAGTCAATTCAATAAGAAATATCCTTTATGTATATAGCCATTGTTTTCAAGCCTATTCATTATCATTATTTATAGCCCAATAACCATTTTGTGTTAAATATATAATTGATCTAAATATCTATTATTTAATGTTCTCCCAAGGCCTAAAGTTTTTTCATGTGTAAATTCTTATACACATATAATATTTAAATTTCAAAATATAGTGTTTATACTCAAATATATATTAAAATTGCTTACCTATTACTATATCTATAGCTCATCATATTAAAGCACAACTTGTAACTATGTTAGTACAACTATAACTATAAAACAAAATCATAGAGGTATGAGAGACTTGAAAAACAAAACTCAGAGATTTGGACCTTGATTTATATTCCAATTAATTATGAAATTGGTTTACCTTCAAGATTTGTTTTGTATAGAAACCTAAGAAAACTCCATTTCAATGCTAACTAATTTACTTTGTAATTATTTTAGCATAACTCATGATACAACTTCTATTAGGTGTAATGGTGTTATAATAGACAGGGCGTGGTGGCTCACATCTGTAATTTCAGCATTTTGGTAGGCTGAGGCGGGCAGATCACAAGACCAAGAGTCAAGACCATCCTGGCCAACATGGTGAAACCCTGTCTCTACTAAAAATACGAAAATTAGCTGGGTGTAGTGGCGGGCACCTGTAGTCCCAGTTACTCGGGAGGCTGAGGCAGGAGAATCCCTTGATCACGGGAGGCAGAGGTTGCAGTGAGCCGAGATGGCGCCACTACACTCCAGCCTGGCGACAGAGCAAGATTCTGTCTCAAAAAAAAAAAAAAAAAAAAAATTATATATATACACACACACACACACACACATATATACATACATACACACACATATATATAATAGTAATGGTATAATTGGATTGATCACAAAATCAATAAAAATAATTCCAATGATCAAAATGTATTAGGACAGTGAGCTAAATAAAATATAAGATCCTCTTGCTATGGAACTAATTAGACAGAAGAGGAAGTAGATTTTAACAGTTTGGAGAATTAGAAAAAGTCTATAGTAGCTGCACCCATGTTTCTGGATGGGGAAACATACCAAGTTGAGTATGTACATTTCTGTAAAATTAAAATAACCCGCATATTTTGTGTCTTATGAATCTCTTACCTAGGGCTTGAGAACATTGTAAAAATGATGCCACAATAATGAGCTTATTATCTGCAAAAACTACTTTAAATTTTATTTGTTTCCAGTGTCCACAGTGTACAATGTTCTCTTTAGATTATAAATGCATATTATAGGTCTCATTAGAGACAAATAATTGTGAATAAATCTATTCAAATATATCAAAGAATCTCAAAATATCTTTCTCGATATCAGTAAGAAAGTATTACTTTCGGCAGGGAGAACAAGCCAGAATTTCTTTAGTGTTTTAGTTTGCTTCTATCTGTAAGAATGTACTTAACGTCTTGATTCAATACATGCTTTTTTCCTATATTTGTTCCTTAGGATGAAGTCTGATTATCTGCTGAGTTTGTTTTATCCATTTTGCTAAGGCTGTGTTATATGTCCAGGCTATTTGCCATTTCTTCACTTCCTCCTGAAATTATTTTCCTTCTTGACGGTCGAAACCAGACAATAAACTTTTTTCCTCAGTAAATTTCTCCTCTTTAAAGGCAAATTTAGTGTGACCTTGGAGTGTAGACAAGTGTAAATGTTGGTCCTATAAACTTGCAATCTATAATTTGAGTTACAGAGAAGTGAGACTGAAGCTGTCAACATAAAAAAAAACTGGAGAGGCAAACCTCAAAACAAAAAGTTTTATTTAGGAATATAAAGACAATAGACTTGCAATTCAGGGCACGCAGACAGATATGGGTGGTCTTTGCTATTTGCTATGTCCAGAGGACAAAGATTTTCTTTTTTTATTTTTGGTTAGTGTTTTGGTGGAGAAAAAAGTGTTTACAAAAATTGTTTTAAAACCTCTTGGTTTAAGCGGTGGCAATGACTAGGTAAAACTTGTAATCTTAAAGTGATAGCAGACTGTTGTTGGGTTGGGCTTGAGAGACAGTGTTTCAGGCAAGTGTTCGTATAATCAACTAACTGTCCTTTTGCTGCTAGCTAGAGTTTGGAAAACCATTTTTGTAATACTTTCTGTTATCAGGCAAATCACACATGTGAGCCCTTTCTTCAACATCTTCTCTGGTTTCATATTGCCAGAGTTTGACACAAGTGATTCCATTTTGACTCTGGCAAGTTTTATAATAAAAACTCCCCAAAGATTGCATTACATTGAGCAGCAAGAGGAAGGAATGGAAAAAAAAAATTGACAAAAAATGAAGAAAAAAATATTCAAGTGTTTTGGGGCAAAAGGAAGAAGAGAAACATAAAATAGTGAGAGAAAAGCAGCAGAAAGAGGTGAAAGAGATAAATCTAGAAGATTGGCTTGTTTTGTGTTTTCTGAATAGCAAAGTAAGTTCAGCCATTTGTAACATAACAGCAGGTATATGTTCTGAGATATGCTCTGTTGTTAAGAAATGTTGTCATTGTTGAACGTCATAGAGTATACTTGCACAAAGCTGGATGGTATAGCCTACTGCACACCTAGGCTATGTGATATTGTTCCCAGGCTACAAACCTATATAGCATGTTATGATACTGAATATGGTAGGCAATTATAACACAATGATATTTGTCTATATAAACGTATCTAAACATGGAAAAGGTAAAGTGATGCACTACTATGTTACAATGACTATGAGACATTATTTGGTGATATGAATTTTTTAGGTGTTTCATAATCCTATGGGACCACCATCACATATGTTGTTCATCATTGACTGAAACATTATATTGGTACAAGACAATGGCAGAAACTATTTCCTCTTCCTGAATATAGTTAGTATATAGACAGAGTCAAATATCGTAACTGTCCTGTGGTAGATGAATCCTACGTTATCAAAGGATACAAAAAGAGAAGACCGAAAAGTAAGTATCACTATAAGTTGTAAATCTTTTTTTTTTTTTTTTTTTTGATTCTCACTCTGTCACTCAGGCTGGAGTGCAGTGGTGTGATCTCAGCTCACAGCAACCTCTTCCTCCTAGTGGTGATTTCTGAGATTTTGGTGCACCCGTCACTTGAGCAGTGTACACTGTACACAGTGTGTATTTTTTTTTTTTTTTTGAGACAGAGTGTGGCTCTTGTTCCTTAGGCTAGAGTGCAGTGGCACGATCTTCAACCTCCACCTCCCAGGTTGAAGGGATCTTCCTGTCTCAGTCTCCCAAGTAGCTGGTACTACAGGTGCCTGTCACCACACCTAGCTAATTTTTGAAATTTTAGTAGCGATACAGTTTCACCATGTTAACCAGCTGGTCTCAAACTCCTGACCTCAGGTGATCCGCCCACCTCTGCCTCCCAAAGTGCTGGGATTACAAACGAGAGCCCCCCAAGATGGTGTACATCTGTTATGTGTACTATGAGGCTCTAGATAAAGAGGAATGAAAATAATTACCCCTTTGAGGCTTTAAGAAATTCTTAGCTGTCAAGCCACACTTCTTTGCCAGAGGACATATTAAATTTTCTTAGAGAGGCAGTACAAATGACTTTGGAAGTTATCAGTTTTTTTTGAGAATAGAGATTATATTGTTTTAAGCGGGGAGAAAAATATTGCCAAAAACTTCTGAGCAGGAAATTGACCTGAAGAAAATTTAAACACTTCAACTAAGGAGGTAGTCACTATTCAGATTGATTTCTGGGTGTGATTATTAATAAACTTCACATAGTCCTACACTAAAGCTGCACCAAAATCTGGAGAGATAGCTATAGAGACAAACGGTGCTAACAGAACTGACTTCTTTGTATGATTCTAGTAGAAATCATTTGTGAGGGGAAAGCAATTGTTCTATTACTGTATTTGCACAAAATGCATGCTGAACAACAGGAATCAAGTCATCTCAGAAAGAGCCCAAAACAATACTAATAGAAGAGAGTAGACTTAATACATAGTGGCAGAACCATAGATACAAAACTGCCATCACCTTCAATTCTGACCTTGAAGGAATTCAGTGATTTTTGAATGAAAGCAATATAGCCTAATGAGAAGAGAGATATCGAAGTAAAATAGTAGCAACAGTGAGTGGAAAATCCTAAAATCCCTAATGCATTTTCTTCACTTTTAACATCTCTAATGTTAGGGTGCACAATTCAATCAGTGATATCTTAATGTTGTTGATCGGATGGCAGTCATGAAAATTTTATTGCCTGTTCAGGCATGAATTTTTTTGTCCTACTGTGAACAATATATTTGCAACTTCTTGTTATAAAATCAAGAGATTATTAAAGAAGCACTTAGAGGAAAGAATATAAATGTTAGTTGTTATCTGAAAACCTGTCATTAAGCCTTCCAGTAAAATTAAGTAAGTTTCAGCACCAAAATATGTAGAGTGTCAGTGTCTTGGAAAATATCTTGAGAGGCAAGTAGAATACTATTATAAGAAATGTAGCATTACAAATAGTCATATAGAGAATTACACCATAGGCATAAGCATATATACACACATATATGCATACATATACAAAGGCATTAGAAGATGTCACTCTAGCATATTGACTACTTGAAGACACTTGAAAAACAACAGGTTCAAAAAGACTACTTAGACCTTCGTGCTATTTCTTAAGGGCAGAAAATGAAAATTCCCTGTGAAAGACACTCTCACTTATCCTAGAAGGAAAGGCAACATCCTTATTCTCAAGACAGAAAATAAAACCAAAGAATTCCATACAGACTTTGTTAAAATAACACTTATCTTCGGTATTACTCAGGGTTCTTTAGAGGGACAGGACTAATAGGATAGATGTACATATGAAAGGATATTTGTTAGAGTATTGACTCACAGGATCACCATGTGAAATCCCACAATAGGATGCCTGCAAATTGAGGAGCAAGGAAGCCAGTCCAAGTTAAAACCTCAAAAGTAGGGAAGCTGACAGTGCAGTTTGTGGCCTAAGGCCAGAGAGCCCCTGGCAACCCACTGGTGTAAGTCCGAGAGTCCAAAAGCTGAAGAACATGGAATCTGATATTTGAGGGCAGGAAGCATCCAGCACGGGAGAAAGATGCAGGCCAAAGATTCAGCCAATCTCATCCCTCCACGTTCTTCTGCCTGCTTTTATTCTAGCCACTCTGGCAGCTGATTACATTGTGCCCACCCAGATTGAGGGTAGGTCTGCCTCTCCTAGACCACTGACTCAAATGTTAATCTCCTTTGACAACACCCTCACAGACACACTCATGAACAATACTTTGCATGCTTCAATCCAATCAAGTTGACACTCAATACTAACCATCACATCTTCTAAGCTCCTTACATAATTTAGTTGTTTCTTTACAACTTACCATTCTTTGTTCAATTCAGTATACCTGTGTAAGTAACTGACTCTGACTTCTTTGGGGTCTTCATTTCTTTATGAAAGTTCCTATGTCACATAAAACTTGCATTAGGTAAATTTATGTGCTTTTCTCTTGTTAATATACTTTATGTCCATTTAATTCTTGGACCCATCTCGGACTCTGAGAGGAAGGCAGAGGAATTTTCTGTCCCTGCTGTGAGTCAAAAAGTGATCCAGAAGAGTCACACCTCAAATGTGAAAAATAATTAGAATATCATAATAAATGTATTTTGTTTATCTTACTCATTTTATACATGTGTGGAATTAATATTATTTTTAAATATCTATGTAAGTCTGAGTTCTTCCATGAGTATAAAACTTCTAAATTATAAGAAAAATTTAGCTGAGAGTATTCTTTCTTTTATACCAGTACATGGAATAGATATATGTTACAATCTATGGTACCTTAGAGTTAATGAAAAATAGTATTTGAAAGTACTAAATGAGTAATGTGGAAGGCCAACATTGATAGTTGAAATAAACATGGAGAACTGAAGAAATGAAAAGTCACTCATTATTAGCTAAAGTATAACAGAGAAGACAACTTCCATAGAAAGTGCTTCAAAGTGATTAAGCCAGAGAAGAGATTTTATAGGGTTTTAGGGAGAGGAAGATATTCTGAAGATGTGAAGAAAGGTAACAAAAATTCTGAGAACAAAAACAAAAAAATAAAATTTCAAGATCTCAGGCATTCAGGTTTATAGCAGTACAGAAAATATTTTGACAAGAGCAAAAATAAATATAAAGAAGTGGGAGTCGGGGAGGTATCCCTGTATCTCCCTTGATAAATATGTGTAGTTATTTCTCAGAAACTTAGCTTTTACTAGAGGCCAAGTGGAATTTTCTAGCCGAAGTGAGTGAAGCTTGGGAAAAAATATTATGTAAACAGAGGAAGTTGAAACAATTCTGGAAAATACAATTTTTCAGACTAGAGGCTTGCCCACATGACTGAAGACATAGGATGTATTTTTTACTTACTTTTATATACCCAATGCCTAGAAGAATATTGAAAACATAGTAATTATTTAATAAATATTTCTTAATGAATTTATAAATGAAATCTAAATAAGGATAGTATGCAAAATGCATGTAAACTATATCTCCTGATATGTCTGTGCCTTACAGTTGAATGAAAAGTTTGGCTTTTGTTATCTTAGACATTAATGGCATTAATGAAGACATAACTAATTATATGAATCACAATTTTAAAGACATAGGAAAAGGAGGGGGAAAAAGAGGAAGAGGAGGGAAAAAGAAGAGGACAGAAAATTCTTTGTAAGAAGAAAAACTGTTTTTATTCCTATGGAAAGATGCCTATTTATCATTCAGGTTATTATAAAGAAGACATTGTGCAATATAGAGAACAGTATTCTCAACAATATAAACAATATGTACTAAAATAATTTCATGGAAGTATTGTGTGAGACCTTCCTCCATGTTTGCAAATGATATGCTATAACATAATTCAGTAAAATCATTTTCATGATGTTTGTGAATGATTCTGTCCTCTTACATTGTATGTACTTTGAATTAACGTAGATATTGATATTTTATTCTATTTATTTCTGCACTTATTTACTGAGGGATGTCAAAAGAATCATAAGCAATAGATAACTAGGTTCTGGTTCTTATGAAACTTATAGTATAGCATGTCCCCAGCTATTTTTCACTAGAAACTAATAGCTCATATGATATTAAGAGGTATTCTACAAAAAGTAAGACAAGTAAATAGAAAACAAAAAAATTTTAATCTGTATATTTTTGAAGGATGACAAAAATAACAAATGTTTATAGAATATACACCGAATTAAGGTATACATTATAAAGACTATTAAATAATTTATGTAAATTCAGCTTAAAATGTTTCTAAATATCGCAGTTTCTAAAGTTGTCATAAGAAAATTGAATTTCATTAAATAATTTTTTATTGGGTCAGATCATTTAAACAATTTCCTTAAAATTATGCAGGATGTATTATTTTTAAACCTTTGCTATAATAATTCTTATGGGAGTTGTATTATAAATCATACATATTACCTGAGTGTACCCTGCCTTTCATAGCAAAATCCAGTATTAAGAAATTTGATAACAAAGTGATTCTGCAAAGTGACATATGAATTATATAAAATTGAAGAAATATTTGCAATTATTTTAAATGATAATATTAAAAATATATATTTGTATTTCAACTTTGTAGAATACACATTAAAATAAAAAATGCATATACAAAAGAATTCTAAATTAATCTATATTTTATGCTAAAATTGTCAGTAAACTATTCTATAAACATATGTTTTCATGGTCAAGTACATAAATAAAATATGTCCTCCAACACTGTAGATTTTAAATAACAATGTCAATTTATTAAATGTTATTTATATATTTCAATGATATTTGTAATATTCCACTAAAGCATCGCTTGTCTTACAAGATCTGTTTTCAAGAATAGTTATGTTCCTTTTAGAAAACTTCACAGGTAATCTGACATATTCACCTGTATTCAAGATTTTAAAAAACCTTATTTTGACAGGATTAAGTTGAGTTTTCTCCTTTGTGTTTGTATACCTAACATGATTATCTTTGATCCCTCTCTTATCTTTACTGTCATTCTTTCTTTGTTCTCTCTTTTGGATTTTTGTAAAGGATGCGTTCACCTTCATTCCCTTTTAATTTTTGACTATGCCTTCCTGTGCATCTTTGTTGTCATATTCCTGATGTCTCTTTGTGGTTTTCTTTTTATCTAAGTATTCTATTCCATTCAGCTCTTAATCTTTTAAACCTACATTATCAACACTGTCTCTTTTCATCTTCTCTTGGCGTTCCTTTCTGTTGCGGCTCTTGATCTTTTGGTTTAGTTTCCCACCTTATCAAAAACACTTCACCATCCTGCTTTGTTTTCTGATTAAGAATCGTAGATGAAAAATAATTTTTAATAACTAGAAGAAAGTTGTCAAAGATGTAAAACTTTTTAATGAGACATACTAATTTATTAGTTTAATGTCCAATTCCATTTAATGATGAGGTGTTTTCCTGAGTTTATTGAAGTCCTTACATGAATAACAAATCTACTTCATCATGTACAGCCTTCTATATGAAAAAATAAAAATTCTCCAAAAGCACAAATTGAGTATAGGGAAATCTAGTCAATAGTTACCTATAGTGTGCAAAGAAAAGGGAAGGGGTTATTCTCTTTGTTCAAATAAAACTTGCTTTTTATTTCTTTATAGTCTTTGATCTATACATTTAATACTGTCAATAGCTTTTCTTAAAAATATTTATAAGGTTATAAAATAATATTGCCATATTTGTGTAACTGAATGTAATAATAGACCAAAGTTCTTTTGGGATATATAAACCCCAAACATTCCTAGGAGCACAGAGAATTAAGCCACAAAATATTAAAGCCAGCATTACAAGATAAGAGATCTGCAGGTTACTCCCTTTGATATTAAATGCTGTGAAACCCAGGAATATGAACAACTAGAATACAAAACAAGTATTTTTTTTAAAGTGAAATATATATGTGTATATATGTGTATGTGTATGTGTCTATGCATGTATATATCAGATATCTCAGATATAAGATTTGCTAGATCAGATATAAGATTTGCTAACCACTGTGATAGATATTGTCGACATGTGGTAATATAAAAATGATTTTTACTTTATTCTTTTGTGTTGCCTTCACATTTAAAACCATTTTTACATTGTTACTGAAAACCTCCTATGAAGAAGTCTCTGTGATATGATCTGATACCCAAAGAAGAATAAGGCATCGTGCTTGTTGCTATGGTGTGGGAAATTGAGAGGGGAAGACAGGCAGAGAATTATAATGCAGACTTGGAATTACTATATTGAACAGGGAGGTGTGAAATGTTAAGGGAATAATGTAGGCCAGGGAGACAACCAATATATATTGATATGGCTACACATTTATTAAATACTGAACAATTATACAGATATATAATTTATGATAGCTTATTGCATTTTTTTAAAGAAGAAAAACTTTTTGGGGGAGATGGTCTGTTATGGCATAAATTATGTCTCCCTCCAAATTCATGTGAATTCCTAACTTTCTGTACCTCAGAATGTGATTGCGTTTGGAGACAGAGCATTTAATGAGGTAGTTAAGTCAAAATAGGGTCCTAAGGGTAGGCTCTATATGACTTGTGTCCTTATAAGAAGAGTATATTAAAACGCAGAGAGAACAGACAAGCGCACACACACACACAGAAGTTCCTGGTGAACATGTAGTGAGGAGGCCATTTGCAAACCAAGAAGAGAGGCTTCATCAGAATCCAAACCTGTCCACCACTGGATTTCAGATTTCTGACCTCCAGAGCTGTGAGAAAATAAATGTCTGCTGTTTATGCCATCGAGTCAGTGATGTTTTCTTATGGCAATCCTAGTAATCTAATACAGAGTCTTTACAATCGTCTCAAAAATAGTTTCAGCTTTTTGTCTAATATTTGACCCATTTTTCTGTATTTGGATTCATATGTTATTTTTAAGCTAGTTAGCATACAAATATTTTAATATGAGAAAATTTTAGTATTTTTAATATATAGCCCCCATCATGATAAATAACTGTTTACCCTCAAACTACAAGTTCAAATTCTTTTCTGAAGGGTGAGGAGATTTTCAGTAAAATTGTATTAGTCTGAAATGCATCACCAGGTAATTTGAAGATAAAAATGTACTGTGTTCATGAGCATAAATATTTTAAAGATTTTTGTTTTAAGTTCAGCAGAGTCCACTTACATTATTTTATTTCCTGTTCGTTGTTTCTGATTTAATCAATGCTTAAGGCAAGAACCAGATTTCTTTTTTGTACTTTTAGAGCTTCTATTTAAAAGTGAATAGTAATGTACTCTTGAGAATGGATGTCGTAGCTTGTTTATTTATGTAATATCCACAGAGACTAGCACAGGGCTTGGCATGGTAGGTATGCATAATGCATTAAATTTGAATTAGTGCATACAGTATGTACACATATTTATATCTATACACATATACATACAGTATACATATGTGTATCTATACATATTCATATGTAATGTAATATATACATATACAGTCTATATGCATATACATATTTATATATAGACACATAATTATATACATAATAAATACATATGTGTATGTATACACATATGTGTATATATACATATATACATATAACACATGTGTATATATACATATATACATATAACACATGTGTATATATACCATATGCACTAATTCATATGCATCAATTCATTATGCATACTATATACATATACATTATATATACATATACATATTTGTATATAGACACATATAATTATAGACATATATAGACATAAATAATTATATACATAATAAATGTATGTGTATATATACTGTATATATGCATATACACACACATATGTATATATACTGTAGGTACTAATTCAAATTTACTTGATTATGCATACGTATACACACACACATGCATGCACACACACACGTATATGTCACTTTTCTTCCTTTAACAAATTTTACCAAAAGATGTAAGCATAATTGGGTAGACTAAACTGCATCTCAATGAGGTGCTCCAGTGTAGGCTGGAAGATGTCTTAGTGAAATTGCTATAGAATCAATATATTTGACTTTTAGATTTCTATTTTAAAAGTTATCTTTTAGTGAGCTTATGTTATATGCCAATACTGTGATGAGTGCTTTATGTACATAAATTCATAAAATCCACATCTTTATTTTCCCTATACCTCCTAATATATTTTTGATAAACATTTTCCAAATTGGTATATGTGCAAGTTATCTTTAAAACAGTTACAGCATAGCTATAGATAATATTTACATATGATATTTAAAAAAATATATCATGATGCAATCTGATATTAGTGAAGGAGGGAATAAACATACTTGAGAACCAAACTGTCTATGACCATTTTTATCTTAACTAAATGGTCTTCATTTCTGCTGGTCAGGAACTAACTCTCTAAACTGGTTTCTCGGCCTCAAGTGTGAGGCAGAGAAATCCTAGAGATTTCTAGGAGTTGAAGATAGGAGCAATGGAAATTTTGCCACTTCCTAGTTTAAAAAAAAAAAAAAAGATTTCTAGAGTAGATGATAATCCATATTTTAGTGAGTCTTTATGCCTGTTATGTAAAGAACTAAAGAGAGTGTGCTGAGATAAATTGTCCTGAATTATAAAAGGCAGGTAATAGAATACCAGGGAGAGGCCCAGGATGTGCTCTCCGTAAAAGGGAAAGAAAATCCTGAGAGAGGAGGGTAAAGAAATAGGATGAGAGGGATAGAAAAACTATGAGAAACGTGTGTTATTTATTTATTCATTGGTTGTTCATGTTGATTGAATCCAAATCTCTCCTGTGGCTCTAAACTCTCAACAGAGTCTGCTACATGCCCTGTAACACAATCTGTATTTGTTTGTTTGCTTTTGGTAGAAAATAAAGAGGAAAGGCCATAGTTTCATTTCTGATGTAGCATGACTTGGAAGAGAAAGTGCTGCTCCAGATTCATATATAATACAAAAATTAAATTTACATTCAAGTCGAAAGTTCTTTTGTAGATAGAACCAATGAACAAATACACAACCAAAAAGCATCACATCCTTGAACATCTTCCCTTTACCTCCAATCTCTGGAGAGATTAGGGAATTATGAAGATAAGGATGTTCCCCCATGAATGAGATGTGATTCAAAATATTTTGTTTGACTTTCAAAGACAAACTCTTTGGAATCCTTGAAAACATGTTGTTAAATTTACCAAATATGTTCTTTTCATCTCCTATATTCAAAATATTTAACATATTATATTAGGTCCAAAATATATGAGACTTTGAAGAAGCTTGATATGGGATTTTATCCTTATAATGCACACAATAGGAAGCCCTTGAAGAGTGGTAAGCAAGAGATGTAATGTGATCTGATTTAAATTTTTCAGATTGCAGAATAGAACACTGATTACAAGGAGAGTCGGAGTGGATTCTGGGAGCTCAGCAGAATGGTATTTCCTTAGTTGAGGTGGAGGAAATAATATGGACCTGGACAACATAGATAAAACTGTTAAACTTCCACTACAGATAAGAGTGTGTGTGTGTGTGGTGTATGTGTGTTAGGGAGTTAAGACAGGTAGGTAACATAATAAAAGAATCACTAGGCATTATGGACATGGAAATAAGACTATAAAAATAACAATTAGAGATCTGGTTTCATCTCTGACAAGTAAATAGCAAAAACATTCAGACCAACTGAAAACCAAGAACTTTTCTTGGAGTCATCAGAAAATTGAGGTTGCAGAACGAAAAAACCACCTCAAAATCTGAGAAGCAGGAAAGTCCAGATAGTCACAGCTTAGATCTGCTTACCTGGAGCAGAAGTGACTGGAACCATAAACTGGTAGGCACACTTAAGCAGCAATTCAGACAAGTGAAGATCTGAGAAATATGCCCTGTGGCTCTGACAGGGAAATGAGGAAAGTATCATGTGAATGATATCCCTATCTAGAATCATATCCATAACACAAGCATCCCATTCGGGAGAGAAGACTTTGCTACAGCCTTATCATAGCTGGAGCAAGAGATTAGTCCCACTCCAGTTCCCTCCAGGCCTCTTGTCTCACCTATCGGGGAAAAATGCACAAATATAGTCAACAGGATGTGGAACAACAGGAATGCTCAAACATTGCTAGTCAGAATGCAAAATGACAGAGACACTTTGGAAGACAGTTTGGCAGTTTCTTATAAATCTTCATGTAGTCTTACTATACACTCTAGCAATTACATTCCTAGGTATTTACCCAAGTAATTAAAAAAAAATTATGTTTACATAAAATCTGTATGCAAATTTTTGTAGCAGCTTTTATCATAATCACCAAAAACTGAAAGCAACTCAGATGTTTTTCAGTAGATAAATGTGTGAAAAAATAAATTCTGTGGAAACGGTGAGTATAATCAACAATTTTACTGAATCTTTTTAAATACTAGTGGAATTGGAATGGTCCTATCACAAAGAAATGATAAATGCTTGAGGTGATGGTTACCCCAGTTACCCTCATGTGATTATTATACATTGTATGTCTGTATCAGAATACCGCATGTTCCCCATGAATAGGTACATCTATTATGTACCTATAATAATAAAATAAACACAAAACTGCTTTTAATGCATACAGTGGAATAATATTTAGTGATGAACAGAAATGAATTATCAATATACACAAAAGTTTGGTTGAATTTGGATGTATATGTCTAAGTAAAATGTCAGTTTATAAGGTTATATTCTGTATGATACCATTTACATAAGGTTCTGAAAGAGACAAAACTATAGCGACAGGAAATAAATAGATCTGGGGTTTGGAGGAAAAGGAGGACCAAATAGGTGAAGCACAGAAAAAAATTAGTGCAGTGAACCTATTCTTTATGACATACAGATGACAACGTAAAACGCAAAATTCATGTTTTCTTGTTGTCTACATTCCTTTACAAGGTGAATGGTGGATATGTGACATTATACATTTTCCCAAACCCTTAGTGTCATACAGAGCACAGAGTGAACCTTAAAGTATGTAAATGTTTAAAAAATCAGTGGGGATATCAGGGATTTCAGAATGGATATGAAACTGTAAAAAAATAATCTGGCGGTTTCATAAATACGTGAAAAAAAGCTCATCGATTGGAGTGGAAAGAAAGTATTGAACTCTGAGTGACTTTGGAAATCAGTGTGGTCTGTGAGACTAACCAGAAAAAGAATTGTACATAAGGACTGAACTCTAATTGACAAGTTTTTTCTCATCGGCGAATTGGATAACAATTCTGAAGCCACTATCCATGTATACTGTATTTGAATAGTTCAGTATATGGATGGTAAATTGTGGCAAATCAGTATCCAATGGTTGGAGTGGGAAGATACAGATAAGCAAGGGGAAGAGACCAGAATGATTCAGATGGTCATAAATTTGAATTGGAGACATCGGTGCAGACTTGTATTTGGCTAGATTATATGAATACTTCTATATACATAGGTTAGAAAACACACATGGATAGGTACATCTATTATATACCTATATAATGCAGGTATGTGATAGATCCATGTTATATATTCTCTCAGATGAAAGTTTCTGGAAGCTATGACACTACAGTAGCAAAGAGCATACATACCTTGTGCCTCTATCTTGTTTTTTTTAATACCATTCTTCAATACAAGAAAGAGGGATATTTAGAGAAATTTCTGATTCTAGGAGTGGGGAAATAGACAAGGTGGGCTTGGTACATGATATGGCTTGGATGTTTGTCCCCTCCAAATCTCATGTTCAAATGTAATTCCTAATGTTGGAGTGGGACCTAGTGGCAGGCGTTGGATCATGGGGGTGGATCCCTCAGGAATGGATTAGCACGATCCCCTTGGTGATGAATGAGTTATCACTCTGTTAGTTCACATGAGATCTGGGTGTTTGAAAGAGTGTGGTGCTTCTCCCTTCTCTCTCTTGCTCCCCCTCTTGCTGTGTCACAGGCTGGCTCCCCTTCGCCTTTCACCATGACTGTGAACTTCTGGAGGCCCTCAGCAGAAGTCGATTCTGGCACCCTGCTTCCTTACAGACTGAGTCAAAAGAAAATATCTTTTCTTTATAAATTACCCAGTCTCAAGCATTCTTTCATAGCAACACAAGAATGAACAAATGCAGTATATCTTATAGTTCCAGAAAGTATGAAACTGCTAAACAAACAAAGAACACTTCAATGATAGGCACAAGTCAAAAAGATACAGAATACAACTGAAAATCCCCCAATGGCCGAAGCCCTAACAATTTTAACAAAAATAAATGAGTTTGTATTGGATTATAACCCAGTGTATAATATAAATATCAGTGAGTGCTCAAATGATATAAACAGATGGTTGAGTACATTTAAAATGAGGAGGAATAGACCTATCTCCCATGCTAAATAATTCCAAATAACTTATTCTCCTAATTCATGGAGGTTGATCGTAATACCCACTCAAACGTGGGGTGCACATAGCCATTTTCATCTATAAAGTATAAAAAGAGGGGGAAAAGAGTAATGTTACAGTGAAGACACCTGAACAACACTACTTTAACTAGTGATCAAGTTTCACATAAACAGAAACCACATTACTATTATGTGCGCTTTATATGACAAATGATAGTAATATAAGATATAATAATAGGTAAAACTGGGTGTGAGATATGCAGCCCTGTGTCCTTTAACAATGATTCAGTCAATGATAAACTGCATATAGAACAGTGCCCATAATATCCTGTAAGGTTAAAATATGACATTTTTACTGGACCTTTTATATGTTTAGATATGTTTAGATACCACTATTTTGTAACGACCTACAAAATTTAGTACAGTAACATACTGTACAAGTTTATAGCGTAGGAGCAATAGGCTAGATCATATAGCCTAGGTGTGTAGTAGGTTATACCATATATGTCTGTATAAGTGCACTCTATGATGTTTGGACAATGATGAAATCGCCTAAGGATGCATTTCTCAGAATGTGTCCCCTGCATTAAGCAACACATGACTGTATTGGGATTCTCTGTACTATCTTGCAATTTATCTGCAAATGTAAAACTACTCTAAAAATGTTATTAAAATGTATTACTAATCATTGCAGATTTAATCCCTAAGGGTTCACCTTCCCATATTCTATTATTCGCAAAATACGTAATTCTGCAACATGCAAACTTAGGCAGTATATTAGACTCCATCCTAGCCTCATTTTTACTCCTACTTAGTTCTTAACAGGATGCTTAACTCCCTCTCCCTGTTAATTTTTTTACAAACCTCTCTACCTTGGAAATATGAATCAACTAGGATTCAACCTCCCAATCCTCCTTTTCTTTTCTGTGCATTGAGCCCTAATCTCTATACAGAATAAAATTACAGAACCAAGATCATAAGTGACATATCATAATGACCTTTACATATAATGTTTGAGGCCCAAATAACTTTTACCAATCCTTCATCCTTAATTAGCACCTTCTATATTTTTCAACAGAAAATATTTTAAAAGTTCCCAGAATCCTTAGATTTTCTCTCCAGTATTCAACACGTTAACATGAAGTTTTATGGGAAGTATTTCCATCTTTTTGCATTTTTTCACATCCTTTATGCTTTTAGGTAGCCTCTGAGGATGAAATGTGCTTCCTTCTCACAGCCATTGTTTTCATGCATGCATATATTTCCTTTCTCATTTCCTTGGATATTTAGCTCAGCAACATCCCTCATCTCCCTTGCAGTCAACCCTTGTCTTTCTATCAACAATTTCCTCAGCATGCAAACATCTTCAAAAGACATTTATCAAATTAAGACAACCAATTAAGAAAATAATAGCAATAATTGGCACACATATCCTCTTCATTTTCTTATTTTCCATTTGTTGCTTGTCTTATTGCATTTTACCTTCCATGAAAAAGAATCTACTGACAATGTTGTCATTTTTGTCATCATTGTCCTCTGAAGTTCTGAGGTCAAAGACTGCTGTATTCCATATTTTAATTGATCTAAGACTTATGACATCGATTCTATTCCCTACTACAGACTCTTTTCCCTCTTGTCTATTTGATATAATTCATTAACTTGTTTACGTTTAATGAGTGTCTACTCTGTGTCTACATTATTCTAGGCAATGGAGCTTACATTGCAGTTTAGTGAGAAATAGAAATAATAAACCATATACGTGTGTGTGTGTGTGTGTGTGTGTATTTCAGGTAATGATAACTGTTAATGGTGGGAAAAAAGCATGATAGGATAATGAAAAGTACTGAGTGGCATTTTAGCAAAAAAAAAGTCAGAAAGTAATTCTCTGAGAGGCAGATTTGAACAAAACTCAGGCCATACAAAGAAATGTGCTAATGATACTTACAGGATAGAGTACAGCAAGTACCAAAGTGCTGAAGCAGAAACAAGTTTGGCATAATTCAGTTATAAACAATAAGACACCAGAGTTGTCAAGGTCAGCGAGCTAGAGAGCCACGAACAGGGTAGTGTGAGAAGATCCCAGAGATCTAGAAAGGATTGAATGAGTGATGGAACTTCACTCAGCAGGAACATGACAATTTATTGTGCTCTAAATAGGATGAAGTATGTGATATAACAAAATTCTTTTAAAAGATCATACTGGCTATATTCCAATTTGACCTCAATGAGACAAGAATAGATATAAGCACATTTGTCTGGAGGATGATACAGTAGTCTAGGTGGGAGATGATGGTGATCACGGTGGAGAAATTGAAATAGTCAAACTTTATAATGTAAAGAGTTTTATTTTATAATCGTTTAATTGATAATCAGTAATAAATTTTTAAAGCTTCAATAGACAAAAGCATATTAAACAAGCCATATAGCACTAGCACTTTACAGCTATAGATAACAGGAACAATGTGACAGAATTTAAAATACGAAAATAATGTGACAGAATTTAAAATATGAAAATAATTTAAGTATTATATTGTCAGGCACACAAGTTTTTCATTAAGTAATTTTATGAAATAAGACAAAATCTGTTTCTAAAATATAAGCTAAAAAATGCCCTAAAGAAGACAACCCCCATACTGATGTAGTTGTTATATTTTCTTTTTGTCCCCATTTAAGTGTTATTTATCATTAAATAAGAGTTATTAAGGTATCTTTGGATACAAATATTTGAAGCATGATATATAAATTTCTTAATTGTGAAATGTAAGTTTTTTTCTGTAAATATATCTATACTATATATCTATACTATATATCTATATAGTATATCCTACAAACTTGACAGCCATTGCTCCTTTTATAAACTTAGGTCAAATACACTGCTGAAATTAAGAAAATACTTCAAATAATAAGTCAATTCAGAGACAAAGACGATAGAATATTTTTACATTCATAGTGTACTAGAAAATAAAGATTAAAGAATGTATTTTCCTTTGAGAAATCTGTACGCTTGTAAAATTATATAAGCTAAATCACGTTTTCTGTTACTGTGAAATTGTTTAATATTTTTTTCTTTTAGGCTTTTCTCTTATCATAACAAGTAAGCTAACAGCAATGTGAAAGTTCAAAGTAAATAGATGAACATATGAACAATCTTGTTTTACTTTTTTTCCCCACAAACTACTGTCCTAATGGAAAACTTTTATGACTTTTTATATAAATCTTTTCAGAATCTTCTGATATCTCCCATTTTAAGAAAAAAATCCCTTACCAGACATTATTCAAGAAATACAAACCAAGGTATTTTATTAAATTTTATCTGCATATTATAACACAGAACTACAGAATTATAGACAGCATTGATTTGAAGTTTGAGTATTAGAAATGAGCATGACTGATCAGACGAGCATCACTTTAGGTTGCATGATGTAAAATGAGTTGGTAAAATTAAATTTACTTCAGTTTTCTTTCCTATATTGTTGTAGAAAATAAATCCACCTAGTTGTGCTGATAAATTTGACTTCTTAAATATATGTGTATGCATGCGTATGTATTTATATATAGAGAGATGCATACGATATACATATATGGATAATTTTTAGGTAGATTGTATTGTAGCTATACTAGAGAAGAAAGTGTAGCTACATTTTATCATTATGTTCTCCTTGTTATATCCCACTTCCTGCTTCTTCTGACCTTTCCAAGAAACAACAAATTCTTAACTAAGGGCTTCTTGGTCTACCAAAATGCCAAGTGTATTGCTAGGATTTGAGTAATTTTGAAAGATATTTAATTTCAATCATTAAGAAATTTCATGTAATGAAAATCTCTAAATCCAATAAATTCCATGCTGGATTCAATCTAATTTTTTGTTTTGTTTTGTTTTTAAGTTGGGGAAAACCTCTATAGCAAAGACTGTCACACAAACATCTTGGATATATTTTAGATTCAGTTTATCATTAATAAATAGTTTAATTGATGTGCTGACAATTTTGTTTATTTTATGCAAACCTATTTGAAATACAAGCATTCATCAAACTGAATTTAAGCAAGTGTTATTAAGATTATTTGTTTGGTTTGCAGTATTTTCAGCTTCAGGTCATAGCATAATATTGTTCAAATTAAGTTCACTGAACTGTAATGTGTGAGTATGCATCTGGGAACTGTTAGAGAAGGCTTTCTGCATAAATGCCTGTTGGAGAAATCTGTTCATTTTTAAAATAGCATCCCTATTACTTGCCCTGTTGTTCTAGGTGACACATATGGACCATTTCTACATATATCTGAGGCTGAAAATCAAATCAAAAGAATAATACTTCTTCCCTCTGTTTATCATCACAACAGTAAAAACAGAAGTGTTTAATTTTTTCATTTTATTAAAAAGTTCATTTTATTTTTAAGCACAGTGTTTGACATTTTACACATTATAGTCAAAAGAGATAATCATTCTTTTAATGTTTAAATAATTTATTTTATTTAATATTTGAAGTACTTTATAAACTGAAATTTTAGAAAATAAATAGTAGTAGTTTAATAATTATTGTATAATTAGAATAGTTGAGCAATTCTTCAATAGTATTTTCTTTGATGAATCAATATATATGTTCTGATAGGTTGTTTTAAATTGAAAATAATAAAAACCTTCAAGTTTTTTCTCGTCGCTTATCAGAAAAAAAAACGAGAAAAAATATTTCACTAGGAACAAAGAAGTACAATTTTGGTACAATATGAAAAAACTCCAGAGATTCAACATCTACATCTTATCTGCAAAATACATCATCTCTCATTTACCAAATAGTGAACACTGACTTCCGGTAATTTAATTACATGAAGAGCTCACTTATTTTTTTCTGAATGCTATAAAATAGAAAAAGAAAATTTGCTTTAATTTTGATACTCTTCACATAGGACATGCAATGAAATCCTGTGTTTCGATGTTCTTATTTAACAGAAGAGAAATTGATAGGTTAAGGAAAAGACTATCAAGCTTCCAATTGATTTGAGTCTTCTGTTAATTGTGACATCAAAGGTCTCTGGCAGGAACTGCATCTGCTGCAATGGGGAGGAAAGCCCAGAAAGGCAGTGTCCTGAGGATTTGTTTTTATTATCTTCCTGTACAATTTATCTGTAGTTATGTGTGCTTTTCTTTCTAGTAAACATTAAAAAATTTACTGATGTTCTTTCATTCTCCTTTCACTTTTATTTATTTTCTACATATTGTGTTGTTTATTATTCTCCATATCATTCAGCTAAAATGTCAGTATTAGCTCCTTATTCTGTAAAGAATTTATTTTTGTTGTTGTTGTTGTTTTTGAGACAGGGTCTCACTCCTCTGTCACCCAGGCTGGAGTGCAGTAACATGATCTCAGTTCACTGCAGTATTGATTTCCCGAGCTCAGGTAATCCTCCTGCTTCAGCCTCCTGAGTGGCTGGGACTACAGGTGTGCACCACCATGTTGTGCTAATTTTCTGAATTTTGTTTGTAGAGACACTGTCTCCCTCTGTTGCCCAGGCTATTCTTGAACTCCCAAAATCAAGTGATCCTCCTGCCTCGGCCTCCTAAATTGCTAGGATTACAGGTGTGAGCGACTAGGCCCAATCAAGAATTTCTTTAACATTTTTAATACATTTACTTTATTATTATATCTATATTATTTCCTTACATAACCCATCTTAATATTGATTAACTTCTAGAATTTAAATTTTAACACTGAAGTTTGCCAGATAATGTCTTATCTGAGAATATATTTATATGGTGCTTGATGCATGTCACATAGTAATGATGTTACTTTTGTGTAGTTATTACCATGGCCATTTTAGGAGTTTTTATTTTGCAAAACCCATGTCATAAAAACATTGCTCTAGCCTCAAATTTAATAATTCACTTGAGCAACAAGTAAAATAACAAATCCTGCAGATGAAATTTAAAGAACTATTTGCCTGACTAAAAATAATGAATTGAAAAAGAAAACAAAAATACATTGGGCTTGTAGTTGCTAGGCCCACATATAAGGAGCATGAAAGTCACCTCATGACAAAGCTGAACAACAAAGCTGAAAAGACAGAAAAATCTGCTCCTAAGTTTGGAGAGACTGATAGGCAATTACAGGGAGCCATCATTTTATTAAAGCAGAGATTCATGAGCAGAAAACAGCAAGGGAACTAGTGCCGGGGTAGGAAAAGGTAATAAATTGCCAGAGTTTCAGAGAAGACAAGGCTGAGAGTTGAAAACTTTAGGGGGACCCAGTAATAGTGGTTAGTGTAGAACTTTTGTGAGTTTTACTGTCAGGGACTCAACCTGAGATGCATATTTCTTACAGTAAGTATCAGAGAAAAATCCACTCCTATATGTGGCAGAGGAAAGGAAAAATAAACTATTTTGAAAGATGCCCTTCTGTTCTTCTTAGAAGGCATGCCATCAGGGTAAACTAGTTAACCAGAGTCTAACCTGCTGGAGTTTTGTCAGACCCTACTTGACCCGACACCAAACCACTCCAGCCATCCTGTCCCACCTAAATGGGAGTTGGGGAACTGAGAAATACTTAAGAAGTACACAGTCCAGAGGCACAGGTTCACTAAAACTCTGAGCCCTAATCACGTTCCTTACCACCACATTGCTAAAGGCCTACTTAAAAGTTCATTTTATTCACCACATCACGTCCAGTTATCAAGAAAAACATTATAATACATGCTAAAGATAAAAAACAACTTGGCCAGGCGCGATGGCTCACTCCTGTAATCTCAGCACTTTGGGATGCCGAGGCAGGTGGATCACGAGGTCAGGAGATCGAGACCATCCTGGTTAACACAGTGAAACCCCATCTCTACTAAAAATACAAAAAATTAGCCAGATATGGTGGCGTGCCCCTGTAGTCCCAACTACTCGGGAGGCTGAGTCAGGAGAATGGTGTGAACCTGGGAGGAGGAGCTTGCAGTGAGCCGAGATCGTGCCACTGCACTCCAGCCTGGGTGACAGAGTGAGACTCTGTCTTTAAAAAAAAAAAAAAAAATAGACAGGGCAAGCACCAAAACCATATAGAGCACGAATGTTGGAAGTTTCAGACCAGGAATTTGTAACAATTTTGACTAATATGCTAAGGGCTGCAACGGAGAAAGTAGTAGATAGTATGCAAAAACAGATGGGCATGTAAGTAGAGAGATGAAAATCCCAGAAAAGAATTTAAAAGTAATGCTAGACATCAAAACCATTATAACAGAAATGAACAATGTCTTTCATGGACTTATTACTAGACTGGGCGTAGATGAGGAAATAATCTCTGAACTCAAGGCTGTCTCAATAGAAATCTGCAAAATTTAAATTAGCGGGGAAAAGACTGAAAAAAATAGAGTATCCACAGACTGCAGAGACAACAATAAAATATATAACATATGCATAATTGTAATAGCAGAAGGTGAAGAAAAAAGAAACAGAATAAATATTTGAGGTAATAATGACTGAGAATTTCTTCAAATGAATTCAGACACCAAACCAAATATCTAAGAAGCTCAGAGAATACCAAACAGGAAAAATGCAAAACGTAAGAACAACAGCAAAACAAAATTAAAAAGCGTATCATTTTCAAACTACAGAAAAGTTGGTAAAGAAAATAAATCCTCAGAGAAGCCAGAGGGAAAACACATTACCTTTAGCAAACCAAGTACAATAATGATATTAAACTTCTCCTCAGAAACCATTTAATCAAGAAGAAAATGGATTGAAATATTTAAAGTGTTAAAAAAGCAAAATAAGTTACCTAGAATCCTGTACCCTACAAAATAATCCTTCAAATATGAATATGAAATAAAGACTTTCTCAAACAGAATTGAGGAAATTTGTTGCCAGCAGACATAGCTTGCAAGGAATGTTAAAATAAGTTCTTTAGAGTGAAGGAAAAATATTATGTCAAAAATTTTCTATATAAAGAAAAGAAAATCATCAAAAATGACTATTGTTATCTTCACTTGTAAAGATAAAATAGAAACTTATTGTTCTTATTATCAATTGATCTAACCAATAACAGCTTATTTAAAATAATAGCACAATGTATTCTATTACATATGTTTATGTATATATCTTTTATCTATTATAGCTTAGGGATGCTTACATTTAAGTGAAATGAATGACAGCAATGCTATGAGATGAGACAGAGGAATTAGGACTATTATGTTATTATAAAGTTCTTACACTACATGTGAAGTGGTATAGTGTCATTTAAAAGTGGACTTTGATTGATTGTAAATGTATATTATAAACTCTAAGGCAACCACTGGAAAAGTAATAAAAGACATATTACTGATATGCTAAGATAAGAGAAAAAATAAAATTATATGAAATACTCAACGAAAACTATAAAAGGCAGAAAAAAGTGGAAGACATAAATAGAAACCAAAAGCAAGGGATACAAATAGAAAACAGTAACAAATATGGTAGGTATAAATTCAATTATATCAATAATCTCTTTGAATGTCAGTGTCCTCAATGCAACAATTAAAAGAGTAAATGGATCAAAAAACAAGACCCAATTTTATGTTGTTTGCAAGACACCCGCTTTAAATACAAAGATATATAGAGAGCAAGAGTAAATGGATGGAGAAAATATACTGTGCTAACAACAGTTAAAAGAAAGCAGGTGAAGCTGTGCTAATTTTGAAAAGAGCCAACTTAAAAACAAAGAAATTTATCAAGAACAGAGAAGGACTTTACATAATTAAGTGGTTAATTCTCCAAGAAGACATAGCAGTATTTAAAACACGCGTGCATCTAACAGAAAGTTAAAATACATTAAAAAATGATCAAACTGTTAGAAGGAATAGAATAATCTATTTATCTTAGTTGGAGAATTCAACACCTATATATCACAGATAGACAGATTTAGCAGGCAGAAAATCAGTAAGAGCGTAGTTGAACTCAACAACATTATCCATCAACTATACATAATTGACATCTACAGACTACTTCATCTAACAACATCACAACATACATTATTCTCAAGATCACAAGGAAAATTCACCAAAATAGAACATATTCAGGATCATAAAACACACCTAACACATTTTAAAAATAAAAATCATACAATCTCCGCTCTCAGACCACAATGGAATTAAACTAGATACCAATATAAGAAAGAGAATTAGAAAATCCCAAAGTACGTGAAGATTAAACAATATACTTCTAAATAACACATGGGTCAAATAAGAAATATTTTAAAATTAAAAGTATTTATAGCTAAATGAAAACATAATTTATCAAAATTTGTGGGATGCAGTGAAAGTTGTGCTTAGAGGAAAACTTACAGCATTGAACGCATGTCTTAGAAAAGAAGAAAGATCTAAAATCAACAAGTTAACTTTCCACCTCAAGAAATGGAAAAAGAAGTGGAAATTAAATCCAAGATTAGGAGACTAAAAGAAATAATAAGAACTGGAACAGAAATCAATAAGATTGAAAATAGGAAACTAATAAATAATTGAAACCAGAAGTTGATTATTTGAAAAGATCAATAAAATTGATAAACCTTTAGTCATGTCAACTTAAAAAAATACAAAAATTACTGATATCAGAAAGAAAATGATCATCACTGAAAATATCATAGACATCAAAAAGATAATAAGAGAATATTATGAACAACTCTATATACACAAATTTGAAAGCATCAATGAAATGAACCAATTCCTTCAAAGATACCATCTGCCAATTACACAAAAGGAAATAGAAACTCTAAATACTTTGTACCTACTAAAGAAGTCGAATCAATTAAAAAAAACTTTAGAGAACAGAAATCAGCAGGACTAGATGAGTTTACTGGTGAATTCTACTAAACATTTAAGAAAAAAAATTATATTAGTTCTTAATAATCACTCTCAGAAGATAAAAGCAGAGATAATAATTTCTAACCAATTATCTGATGCTAGCATTACCCCAATACTAAAAACAGACAAAGACATTATAAGAAGAGAAAACTACAGACCAATATATCTTATGAATAGAGATGCAAATATTCTCATGAATATTCTAGTAAATTGAACTCGACAATGAATAAAAATAATTACACACCATGATTAAGTGGGAGTCATTACAGGTATGCAAAGCAGAATCAATATTTAAAAATTACTTAATGAAGTCTAGCATGTCACTGAGCTGAAAAAGAAAGATGACATGATTATATCAATAGACGCAAAAAACAATTTGACAAAATCCAATACCTCTTTATGATAAAAAATTCATAGTAACTAGGAATAGAGGGAAACTTCCTCATTAAGAATAACTTTTTAAAAAACTACAGCTAACATATACTTAATTGTGACACCCTCAAAACTTCCCATTACAATTACGAACAAGGCAAATATGTCCCCTCTCACCACTCCTTTTCAACATTGTATTAGAAATCTTTATAATGCAACAGGACAATAAAAGAAAAAATATATATACAGATAGGGAAGGAAGAAATAAAACGGCCTCTATTATTAGACGACATGATCATCTACGTAGAAGATCCAAAAGATTCTACAAAAAAACCTGAAACTAATAAGTGATTATACCAAGGTTTCAGGATATAAGGTTAATATACAAAATTCATTTTTTTCCTTATCTAGTAACAAGTGAAGAAAATGAAATTTAAAATTTAAAAATATATTATTTACATTAATATCCCCAAAAATGGTATACTTACGTGTATCGCTAACAAAATTTGTTTGCAATCTATATAAGCAAAAAGCAAAACTCTGATGAATGAAGTAAAACAAAAACAGAATAAATAAAATGATATTTTATTTTCGTGGATAGGATGACTCAACACTGTTGAGATGTCAGTTTTGCCCAACTTAATCTATAGATTCAGTGAAATTCTTATCAAAATTCCAGAAAATTATTTTGTGGATATTGTGGACATTCAACTGACAAACTGAATGTGAAGTTAACATGGAGACACAAAAGATCCAAAATAGACAGCACAATATTTAAGGAGAAGAACAAAATTGAAGTACTAACATTATGCAACTTTACTAAAGCTTTAATAAACAAGATAGTGTGATACTGGTGAAACAATAGAAAGGAAATCAATTTAACAGAATTGAGAGCACAGAAATAGAACCAGATAAATGTTGTCAACTGATCTTTGACAAAGAAGCAAAGGCAATACAAGGAAGCAATGATAGTCTCTTCAACAAATAGCATTGGAACAACTGAGCATTCTCATGCAGCAGAATGAATCTAGTCACAGACTTTATTTCCTTCACAAAAATTAACTGAAAATAAACCATAGACATAAATGTAAAATGAAAAACTATACAACTTCCAGAAGATAACACTGAAGAAAATCTAGAGGACCTTGGATATGGCAATTACTTTTTAGATATAATACAAAAGGCACTATTTAGCTATGATAAAAATAATAGATAAGCTGGACTTAATTAAAATTAAAAAAAAAAACTTCTGCTCTGCAAAGGCAAATATTAAGAGAATGAGAAGATAAATCACGGACTAGGAGAAAATATTTGCAAAACACACATCTGGTAAAGGGCTCTCTCCCAAAATATACAAATAATATGTAAAACTCAACAATAAAAAGACAAACAACCATTTAAAAATGGGTCACAGACCTTAACAGATATCTCAGCAAAGAAGATATACAAATGGCAAATAAGCACATGAAAAAATGTTTCACACCTTAGTCATCAGATAAATGCAAATAAAAACATCAATGAGCTATAGCTACACACATATTAAAATGACCAAAATCCAAAACACGACAACACAAAATGTGAGTGAGTATGTGGGGCAAGAGGAGCTCCCATGTATCTATTGCTGGTAAAAATGCAAAATGGTACAGTTACTTTGGAAGATGGTTTAGCTTTGAGTGTACCAAAAAGAAAACAGTTTTATTTTCAATATTAAAGGCACAAATCAGTCATTAAAGTTGTAACTTGTTCTCTGCCTTTTGATACAGAAATTGAGAAAGATCTTATACTTTCTAAAATGATAATGACTAGTGTTTGCTAATTCATTTGTTTTGAAAATTAGGTATAAAAACAACAGCATCCTGTTTTAAATATCTTCGATACAGTCAATATTTTAATTGTCAGAATATGGATTTCATTTTTGTAAGGAGGCAGCAGACAATTATATTCAAGGATGGCAAATAAGGTCTTAACAAAGTTTGGAAATATTACTAAAAACAAACTGGAGAATAGTTCAAATCATTTGAAAAAAATAACATTTTTTAAAATTAGTTTTTAACTTTTATTTTAGGTTTAGAGTACATGTGAAGGTTTGTTACATAGATAAACACGTGGCACAGGAGTTTGTGGTACATATTATTTCATCACCCAGGTATTAAGCTCAGTTCCCAATAGTTATCTTTTTTGCTCTTCTACCTCCTCCCACTCTCCCTACTCAGAGTATCTATGTATGATTCTTTTGAAATGTATTATTATTTTGATATAAAAAGATACTGCTATGTGTGTTTACCTGCTTGGATAACATATTCGAATCTTCTTCAAACATTTTGTTATTGAATTTTCAGAGACTATATATGCACAGCCCCAATACTCTTATTCTGTGGTTCATGTACTGGGATCCTGAGTCATATAGGAATGGTTCAGTGGTAAGCAGCCATACATAAATACTCATCTAATCTGGACTCAACTTATCCTATCATATTAATCTATTGCTTCGGTTCTCTTAAACTTAGTATCCAACCACACTGAACACAATCTCTTTCATGCTTCCAGATATTTGCAATGTTTCTAAATTCTGTGGAATAACGTTCTTTTTTATTCATAACATGCTCACAGGATAAGTGATAGTCCAATTATCATTCAGACAAAATTGGAAACTAGTAACATTTTGCATATTATTGAAATTATTGTAATGATGGTTGATTCTTTTGTTTCCACTCTATTATTGCCAAGTACCCAAGAAAAATAAATTTTTATTTATCTTCTTATACCAGGCCCAACAAATTTCCTGGCACCTAGAGTAATTAAATGTTGAATTAAGTAATAGATGTGATGCAACGTCACCACAAATGTGTTGTTTTATTTAAAAGGTTTTAAACTTTATAGCTGGGTAACATTAATATATGTAATACGCCAATCATTGATTTTCAGGGAAGCACGTACAGTATTATGCTATTAAGTAATAAGATAAATGTTCCACAGCTTTTCAATTGAAAAATGCATTGTAATTGAGTTGTTTTTGCCAGTGTCATTTATTTTTTCTTATTTCATTACATAATATCTGTTGATAAAAGCGACTGTACTCACTTTACTCTGTGTCTTGCCTTTATGAGATAAAGTAGGACAGGATGGTAATATTCCCTAGTCTAAAGACAGAGTAATCTTGAGGAAATGGACCCTGATTTAACAAAATGGACTCGAATTTTATATGTCACCTTAAACAGCACTCTGCATTCCGTATGAGCTCATTTAACAAAAAAGTAAGAAAAAAGAGAGTATATTTTTTACTATGAAAAATTTATTCAGTCAGAAACAAAACTAATCTAAAAAAGCTAATCATGACAGTTTTGAAAATGTTTTAATATGAATGTAGATTCTGTAGTTCCAAGTCTTCAATCCTTCCACTTTAAAAAAAATCAAAATGGCTTACACAAAACTGTTTAAATATAGTATTTTTATTATTTAGTGACTTCAGTGTGGAGAAGCAATTAATATATTTAATGGATCCATAGCTCTTAAAAACATTTTATAGATTTTGGCTTCCACTTGTGTCTGGAATCATTTTATTCATGTGCATGTGCAGTTGCTCCAGCAACTGGATAGTTGTAATGAATAATATCCTTTCTAATTATCTTTGCCCACTCTAAAAGATCGGTTTACTATATTTGTGTGGGTCTGGTTGTCCATTCTGTTCCATTAATTTGTCTATTCTTTCACCAATACCAACCACACTATATTATTGTACTTTTATAGTAAGTCTTAAAGTCATATATCAGCCCCTTGACTGTGTTCTTTTTCAGTATGGTGTCTGCTATTCTGAGTCTTTTGCCTTTCCTTATAAACTTTATAATCAAGTTGGCACTACCGGTAAAATAACTTGCTGGAATTTTGACTGGAATTGTGATGAATCTATAGATTAATCTGGGAAGAACTAACATTGTCAGAATATTGAGTCCTCCTCAATATGAACATGGAATCCTCTCCATAAACATGAAATATCTCACTACTTATTTGGATATTATTTGAATCTTTCCATGGTGTTTATTTTATAGTTCTTCTCACATAGATCTGGAACACATTTTCGTATACTTGCACATAAATATTTTATTTTTATTTTAATGTAAATATTATTGTTTTTAATTTAATTTCTGATTGTTCATTTCTAGCATAAAGTAAGGCAATTGAATTTTGTATATAAACCCTGCACCTTGCAACATGCTATATTCACTTTGTTCAAGAATTTTTTTGTGTTTATTTTTGGGGCTTTTCTGCATAGGCAATTATGTCATCCATGAACAAAGAGAATTTTATTTCTTCCTTTCCAATATATGTATTTTATTTCTTTGTATTGTCTTATTATTTTAGCTAGGACTCCTAATGGGATATTGAATAAGAGTAATGAGAGCAGACATTCTTGCCTTATGATCAATTTTAGAGAGAAATAACCTAGTTTTTTTAAATCATTAAATATGTTATTAGCTGAAGGTTGTTAGTATATATTTTCTACTCAAGTTTAGGAAGTCCTCCTATATTTTTAGTTTGGTGAGAGTTTTGTTGATAAATGGATGCTGAATTTTGTCAAATGCTTTTCTTGCATCTGTTTATCTATCTGACAATGTGATTTTTCTTTTTCAGTCTGGTGATATGATGGATGCCATTAATGATTTATAAATGTTGAAACTTCCTTGCATATCTTTAATGAATCCCACTCAATCGTGATATACACTTATTTTTATACTTCGCTGGATCTGATTTACTAGCATCTTAGTGAGAATTTTTGGATCTACATTTGTGAGAGATTTTGGTCTGTAGTCTTCCTTTTGTCTGTATCTATCTCTATAGATATAGACCAAATTAGATACTTTATTTCTCTTTGAATGTTTGAATGAGTTTTGGTGGATTTTGTCTTTCCATAGGTGAGTAGTTTTAACTAATTTATTGAATTTGAGAACATAGTTTCCCATATTTCTTTATTATCTTTTCAATGTCCATGGCATCTGTATTGATGACCACATTTTATTTTTGACATCAGTAACGTGGATGTTCTTTTTCAATTATCATGGCTAGAAGTTTGTAATTTTATCAATCTTTTAAATAATCAACTTTTGGTTTTATTAATTTTTCTATTGATTTTATTTTGTAAATCTTATTAATCTTTGTTCTAATCATTCTTTCTTTTCTTTTCTTTACTTTGGATTTAATTTTATCTTCTTTATCCCACTTCCTGAGGTGCAAACTGAAATTTTTTATTTTAGACATTTTCCTAATATATGCATTCAATGCTACAACTTTCTCTCTAAACATTGCTGTTGATGTAACCCACACATTTTGATTATCTCTATTTTCATCTTTATTTACTTCAAAATATTTTTTTTTACTTTTTTGACACTTCTTTTTGTCTTAGGTGTTACTTAGATATGTTTCTGCTTAATCTCATCAAAATATTTTGGGATATTTTAGATCTCTTTTCTTTATTGATTTGTGATTAATTTCATTATTGATGTGAGAGCATATTTTGTATGCTTTCTGTTAGTTTAAATTTGCTGTTTATTTTTAGTGACCCAGAATGTGGTCTGTCTTGATGAATGTATCTTGATAGCTTGAGAAGAATATATTTTCTTGGTGCAGGATGAAATATTCTGATGCCAGATCTAGTTGATTTATTGTGCTCTTCATTATAACTGTATTTTTACTGATTTTCTGCCTTCTGAATCTGTCAATTACTAATTGAAGGACATTGTAAGTCTTCAACTTTAATGGTAAATGTGCCTATCTACTTGCAGTTCTACTAGTTTTGGCTTCACATATTTTGACACTATTTTTTGAACATACACATTAAGAATTTGTATGTCTTTTTGGACATTTTGCCTTTTGTCACTGAAAATACCTTCTATCTCTCAAGTCTGCTTCGGTTGCAATCAATATGGCTCCTCCAGCTTTCTATTTATTGAAGAAAGGATGCCTCTCCCTATCCCTTTACTTTTAATCTACCTGTGTTTTTATACTTAGAGTGAGTTTCTTGGAGACAACATACGGTTGAATCTGTTTGTTTTTAGTTTCATGGATTTTTAAAATCCACTTTCTTATTCTCTATTTTTTAAATTAGAGTATTTAGACCTTTCATATTTAAATGATTATTGATATAGTTGCATAGATGATTAAGTTTCCATTTTTGTCATTGTATGTTATGGTGAAAAAGCATACCTGGGATGTGACTTGTAGAAATGTGTCTCATTTTTTTCTCCCTGTAAGTGAAAGAAAGATAGAGTAGCTGGAGTTGAGCCATCATCTTTCCCCTGATCAGATACAATTTTAGTCGTTTACTTTTAGAGTTGGCCCTTTGTTCTCTACCTCAATTCAGAAGCATGAGGGGATTCTCCTCTGCTTTTCAAAGTGAGAAACTGATGGGAAACCTGGTGGTAAAATGCAGGTAAGTGTGGGGATTCCTGCAAGATTTGGCCCTTGCCCCAGAGTTTTTAATTCTCAAGCTAGTCCAAATTCTGCCTCTCAGAATTATCAGTTAATATTCCTTCCACTGAATGAACGGAAAACAGAGAAGTAGAGAACTGCATTTTCACTCTTTTGAATTAGAATTAGTTGGTTAAAGATTGTCTTAAGTAATTAAGACTCTCATGTGGAAATGAGTAAGAAGTATTTTTGTCATATATAATTTAATATTCCAAAACACAATGCATGACTTAGACAGAGTCCTGATCAAACTGATTTGATGCTAGGGTTATAAAGTCTTGAACTTTTAATGACTTGACTTTAGATTAACAAGGAGGGTCAAATGTAAGGAATAAAACTTCATGCCTTAGCTTGAATACTGGTTAGAGTTTCTGCTACATGGACAGCTGGGTTACACTTAAGGATAAAATTGTTCTAGAAGATCAGTTAATTGCACTTTTGAAACTAGGATGAGGAAACAAAGAAAAAAAATTCTATCAAGCAGAAATTCTAGAGTTTTTCCACAAGTTAAAAGAGGATATTCACAGGGATAGAAAATCTTGAAATTTGGATGTTACCAATGAAGATTTCTGGGGAGTAAATAGTTTAGGAATGTATATTCCCTGATGTCTAATACTGATTTTTAAGTTCCATACTGGTTCTGAGGTTTAGTCATCCTTCATTATCTACAAACATTCAGTAAAATTATGTTGCCTTCCAAAAAATTTACATTATTGTCAACTAGGTAAGTGAAGGCACAAAGGCAAGTATTGAATCAAGCATATATTAGGAAATAACAAGGATTTATCAGAAATTTGAAGTGTTGATTGACAAGGCCAATATTTGTAAACACTCATCATTCCACCAATAGCTCAATGCTGCATTTAACGAGAAACATTAAGTGGAGGAAGTCCCTGGAATGTGGAAACTAGTAGTTTTATTGGGGTATTAAAGGAAAGGATACCAACAGCTTGCAGGAGCATTTAGGAAAAACTGAGTAACTACATTAACTATAGTAATTGTCAAGAATTTAGGAGAATCTTGAGTTCATAGTATTTTTTAGAAACTGGATATTTACTATCAAGTACCAGGTGAAAATTGTAGTCCAATAGGAGAGACTGAAAAATACAGAATTTACAACAGTTCAATGTGGAGTATAAAAATGTAGTTAGGAGAAGAATAATATATTCAATTTTGAATATCTGTGTGGCTCAGGATAAATGCATAGCAAAAGTTTTTTGTATTGGATACAAGTTAGTGAACTTGGAGATATTCCAGTTATAGGTGACCAAATGCTCTGACCTTAAGGGCTAAGATTTTATTTAGAAGAAGAGAGTAATCTCTCATGATAAAGCCGTGATACGTATGATTAAGAATGAGTGAAAGATATGTTGACTGATACATAAAAGAGATACATATGATTGAGAATAAGTGAAGACATGAAAGTGCAGCTGTATAAAACTTTTTTGAAAAAAATAGGATATAGTTTAGGTAGTTCTCTTAGACTAGGATAGATGCATATATAATTTTGGATTCACAACAAGGAGCTAATAGAAAGTTAGAAAATAAAGCAAGAAATCACTCTTAAAAGGCTGAATATTATCTCACTTGTTCTTACTTGGTTTTTACTTGAGTTTTGTGCTTTTGGATAGAATATATGTATTATTTACATATTTCTCATACATATATTCGTGTATAAGATAGAATATATGTACCTACAAGCATGTGTATGCATATATAATGACTACAAAATGGTATGAAAACTTGAATCAACTATAGGGGAAAATCACAAAAATTATTAGTGGTCTAAAAACATAAACTTTAAAAAGCAATACTTTTACATTTGTCCATAATGGTGATAAATAAAAGTGATGGGTGTCTCTGGGTAAATATATCACACTTTTATAAATCACATTCAAATTCTTCCTACCTGATATAGGTCTCAGGTGATACTTTAGTATCAGTATCAGTGATACTTTAGTTTACTTTGTAATTAAAAGTCACTATAACATATAATTTTTAGTATAGTTATTGAAATAAACATAGGACTTTGCCTATTTTAGACCTAGTAAGCATGACTTATGACTCTCTTGGATAATTGCAAATTGTTCTTTATGATGATGAATTTTACAAGAGTCTAAGATAGCTCAAAGTAAAATATGTACTTCAAGTTTTACCCAGTGAAAAAGAAGGTATTTGCCATTATATTTCTTTGCTTTTATTCTCTTTTGGGATGTCATGGAGATCAGGAAAACTAATTAGTGAAAGGTTAGTTCAGGTGTTCACATGCTGACTTGTCATTAATCTTTTCTGAGTACTCAATAAACACTCAGATTACTCAATCAAAAGTGTAAAAAAGGTTGCTTTTAAATTCCAGCAGTCCAACATTCTGAAATCAGGAAGTGTGTTTATGTGTATGTTTTTAGTTACTGCTACTTTGAAAGCATTTTAGTTTACTGTACGTCTCAATTAACAATGGCAAAAAAAAAAAAAAAGGTATACTAAATGGTAATGTCATTGTTTCGTGTTAATTTCATTTACATTTCATAAGAGGACTATAAGCAGAATGTCGCATTTCAGTGTAGTATCCCTTCTACCACAGGAATAATTATACTGCTTTGAAATTTGTGAAACAGTTCCTATAAAGGTATAATTCCAAAACATTTGGAGAGTATGGAAAGAAGATGCTGCAAATTTTAAAACGAATTTTCATCTTTTCTAGTTCAGGTAATTAGAAGTTTATAAGTGGCATGTCCTAAAGAGAGAAAAAAGATAGAAAATTTTGTAATTAATTTTCCATTTTCATCATAATGTACTTTTTAAAAATCATGCAAAGTAGTTTCAATTTCTATAGAATATTCTCTAGGTGTTAGAAACTATATTTAGAATACATTCTTGCATTCAGTTCCTACATTTATTAGATTCCATTAGGCATACTTGTAAAATGTTTCATTTAAACCAGAATACATGTAGTGTGTTGTATATGTATGTGTAGGAAATAATACAAAATCAACACCAAATGTGATTTACGCACAAGACTTCCTGTTTTATAATCAGTTTTAAACAACTGAATTGTTTTCACTGAATATGTAATTAAGGACTTTATTCAGTAAAACTCTGATTCGAAGTCTAATATCCATGTCTCTGCTACAGTTTGAATGAATGTGTCCCTCCAAATTTCATAGGTTGGAACCTAAACTTCAAGATGGTGGTATCAAGAGGTGAGGTCTTTGGGAGGTGACTAGGCTTTGAAGGCTCCACCCTCATGGATTGGATTAGTGCCCTTACAAAAGAGCTGGAGAGAATGAGTTCTACCCTTTTGCTCTTTTGGGACTTCTTCAAAAGGAGAATGCAGCAAGAGGCACCATCTATGAAACAGAAAGCAAGACCTCACCAGACACCAAATCTGCCGGCACCTTAATCTTGGACTTCTCGGCCTCCAAAAATGTGAGAAATAACTTTCTATTTTCTATAAATTACCCAGTCTAAGGTATTTCGTTATAGCAGTGTGAATGGACAAGATAGTGTCATAACTCTAACATAGGCCAATTGAAATTAGGCCCAGAATTCCCTCCTAGGAGTGTCTTGAAGAAATCTTCCTATTAGGTAAAGCCAAACTTTCCACATCTCCAGGTGAATGAGATTTTCTCTAGTGCATTTTGCTGAAATGGTGTTGGGCGCAAGCTCCTCTTTTCTCTCTCCCTCCTGAAGGAGACATCTTGGGATTGTGTGTCTTCTACCTATCCCACAGATCTGTACTTCCTGCTGAGAATTGCTCTCCCCTTTTGCCTAGGACAGTGCACTGAGGTATAGCGATGATTGGTGCAATCTCCACTTTTCCTTCTCCCTCTCGAAGGTGCAGTCTCTGGGTTGTGCACCTTCACCCAATCCTGCAGTCGAGCCAGCTGCTGATGTCTACATTGGCTGCTGAGATATATAAGATGTCTGTGTGGGCACATGCATACTGTCTGCAGGGGCGCGTGCACTCACAGGTTGTGAGTGCCCAGAAAGCATTCGCTGCTGGTGAGTATGGGACACTGACTATGGGGCTGCATAGGGTTCCAGCTGTGAGTGCTGGCAGTAGAACTTTGCATGGGCCAGCTGTTGAGGTCCACAGTTTGACTGCTTGGCAGATGGTTCTTGGTCAGCCTGGGTGGTTGACAGGGTTAGCAGACAGGTTGTTGAAAGCCAGGCACCAGGTGTTGTAAATTCATTGCCCCCAGGTGATCTAGCCATGCCAGTTTCCTCAGTGTTCTTGGTAAGGTAAGCAGAAATGGACCTCTCAGGCAATGTCCCAAAAGACTGGCAAAGTTGGATGATCACTTCACTCTTTTTTATCCTGTAGGCAAAATCTCGGGCAAGGAGGCCTGTCTCGGCACGGATTAGTGCTTGCCTGAGGAAGGGGACATCTGGGTAAAGTGAAAGAGTTCTTTTTTCCCTTTTCGATGTGACTATTCTCATATCTTGTGCTCTATTGGTATTCTGAAACATCTGAACTGGATTCTGAAATCCTCACTATGGTATTATGATTGTGAAATTGGTGTTTCTGAGGAGGCCAAAAACTAGGATGCCCTATTGTAACATCTTGCTCATGTTTCTCCCTTAAACTATTACATTAAAAAAATAAGATACATTTGCTAAATTGGGACTCTGCACATTGCAGCATTTGCTTGCCTCAGCCTATTCTCAACCTCTGTCCAGTTTTGCTCTTTCTTCGGTATTGGTGAACAATTGTTTATGGTCTGCCACTGGCGTTACATGAAAAATACGAAGGTGGCAGCCTGAATGTAAATTGACACATTGCATACATAGTCCTTAGTTGTTGTAATTATATCGGTTTCTCTCTTTAGTTCATTTCTATGTATAATGCAGAAATGAGGAAAATGATCACTCAACATAGCCCCTAGATACTTGTTATTGTTCACTATGATCATGAGATACATTCCTTCCTCAAATGATTAGCAAATTAGTGGGAATGATAGGGTCAGCTACTCCCTCAAATCCAGGTCAGAAGCATATTCCGAAATTAGCTTATGAGCGCCACCCGTGAGTATATGAGTATAGAACAAAGTCACATCAAAATAACTGCAGGGAAACTATTCATCTCTTTTTAATCTTCCTGAGACATCTCTTCACTGTTACATTGGGGATTCAAACATGCCATTCTAAACATTTAAAGGAAAGGATGGACAATTTGTATATGACAAATATCTATGTAAGAATGTTTTCTCTAAGCAGAATAAATATACTCATTTCAAAAAGTACTGTCCCATCTCCTTTTTATTGGAATATTTCCTGGGAAATGAATATTTTAATTCCTTTACTCAACAAATATTGAGCAAGTGTTAACTCTGTCACCCACACTATTCTTGGCACTTTAAGATTTATTAGTGAACAAACCAGACTAACTTCATTGGTCACATGGTGTTTGCTTTTCAGTGGGTCATGGGTGTGGCAAGATAAAGAGACAGACGGAAATCACAAATATCACAATGATATTATCATATCATATGATAATAAATTTTTTGTATTTTAAATGCTGAAAAGTTCTTCGTTGAAAATAAAACAGAAAAGGGAACTAGAGGTGTGCACAGGAGTATTCCAGTGACTGAATGGGAGACGACCAACTAGGAGATGAAGTTAGACATTCAGGGTGCTATAATCTTTAGCTTTATTTGAGAGAGAGCAGAAGTCATTGGAGAATTTTGAGTACAGGATTAATATAATATACCTTCTAATTTAATAAGATCAAGTTAACTGCTTCATTAAAATACACTACAAGAAAGAGAAGTTCTTCTAGATGTCCAGCTGGAAAACTCTTGTGGTAATTTAGGCCAGAGGTGATGATAACTTGAACTGGGTGGTGGCAGTAGAGGTCCTGAGAACTAGTTTTATCTTGGATATATTTTGAGACATGTCAGCATTTTTTTATCCCTTGTTCAAGCCACTTGATTAGGCTCCCTTCAGGAAGATCTGAGTCCCTTTTAAGGGTTTACCTAATTAAGAGAGGTCCAGGATAATCATCCTTTCAATGAACTCAAAGTCAGCTAATTTGGGATATTAACTATATCTGCAAAACTGCATCTTTATGATGCAACATAACCTAATCATTGGAATGAATTATGTCATATTCGCCGTGATGCCCTTGTTCAAGGGAACCAGATGGTGGTGATCTTAGGACCATTTGAGAATTTTGTCTTTCAAACTCACCAAAACAAAACGTAATCAGTTTTTGAGTATAAGTGATGTTACATTTTATCTACTTGGTTTAGGATCTTAAGTTTTTCCAAACATCTTAGTTAAACTTGATGCATAATATTGTGAACAATGTTGTTGGTCATTGCTCACAACCAGCAGTGTTTGTTGAGTACTAGTAGAGACAAAGAATACCTATGTATGTTCAAACTCTATCTACATTGCCACGTGGTACCCCTAAGAATGTGATCTGTTAATGCCATTATTTAACCAGATGACTGTAGATATTCTTGCTCTTGAGCACTCAAGCAGCAATGATGTGCTACCATCATCAGAGCCATTATTGCTCACCTATAGAGTAATCTCTGGACAAGCTAAGCCCACATGGGGGGCCTCTTAAGTCACATCAGATACTTGAGAAAGTCTAATAATCTCTGAACCTACATTATGAGCATGGCATATGTATTATTCTGTTCTTCATTGCAATAAAGAAATACCTGAGACTGGGTAATTTGTAAAGAAAAGAGGTTTATTTGACTCCCAGTTCTGCAGGTTGTTCAAGAAGCATTGTGGCTTCTGCTACTGGGGAGGCCTCAGGAACTTCCAATCATTGCAGAAGACAAAGGGGGAGTTAGGGATCTCACATGGTGGGAGCAGGAGCAGAAAGAGAGCAAGGGGGAAGGGATTACACACTTTTGAACAACCAGATCTCGTGAGAACTCACTATCACAAAAACAGCACCAAGTGAATGTTGCTAAACCATACGTGAGAAACACCTCCATGATGCGGTTACTGGCCACCAGTCCCCAAAAGTGGGGATTACAATCTGACATGAGATTTAGACAGGGACACAGATCCAAACCATATTATATGGCAATAGAGTCAGTCATTTTCTATTCTACCTCACCCACAAATCCTTGATTTATATATTTTGGGAACACAGTGAGGATTTAGACTGGGCCAGGTGAAATTTGGACAGGGATACAGATCCAAACCATATTATAAGGCAAAAGAGTCCGTCATTTTCTACTCTATCTCGCTCACAAATCCTTGATTTATATATTTGGGGAACACAATGAGGATTTAGGGCTGGGACAAGTGGAGTAGGTAACCAGTAGAAATTATGTAATCAGAATACCACATTTTTTTCTACTGCGCATTTTGAAGAAACACACGTATGTGTTCACTCTGGAGTGTGGAATGGAGAACCCTATCAGTAGATTATTTTTTTCCCCATGGACCATGTATGCCCCTTACAAATAAAACATGGTCATGTGTTTCAGCATCTCTGGATTCTTTGACTTTTCATCTCTTTCACAAAGTGAATTTATGACCTGACTACAGGACCTCTCATCTATAACAACAAAATTTAAGTTGTTTGCTTTTCCTGATGGACAAAAGCAAAAAGCAATTTATCTCAAAGACAATCTTCACTATCATAAGCTGTGGTCAAACTCAATATAAGCAAGATTTATTGGATGATAATGATAACTAGTTTTGACTTTTATGAAAGACTATAGTATTCAACTTTTTTATTCTCTTACTTATTTTGCTCATTTTAGAAACATTTATCCTTGCCATCGATATATGCTTCTCTTTATTATGCTATCTAAAGGAGCAGATGCAATATAATTCCAGGCCAATTATTGAAAAGGTTAAATCTGAATTTTAAAAGGGGCCTTGAAAACTTTCTGACTCACCATGAGCATAATAATATTTTTTATGTATACTGTTGCATAGAGCACAATTTTGTGGGTACTGCTCTAAATGCCTAGTAAGAATGATTTAATTTAATGCCATTAAGTATTTAAGAATTCTCTTATTAACCACCTTTTACAGATTCAGAAGGGCACATGAAGATACTCCGTCAGTCACACAATTTGCTTCCTTTTAGTGCTGGGGTGTGATCCTCATCACCACACTGAGACATGTCTCTCATCAATGAGATCAGATGGCAAACCACAATCACTGGAAGCAACAAGCCCTGGGTTCATGTTTCCTCAAGATGAACACTAAAAAGAGTGACTGGAGGACATAAAAAATCTATGTAAAGGGGGAAAATGTAAAAGCCAAATCCCCCTACTTCATCACTTTTTTAAGATGAAAAATTGTCTCATGCTTCTTGAGAAGTGTTTAATTTTGTGCTATTATAAAGAATGTTTGAAAAACCTCTGAGAAAATACAGTGGTGGAGATCAGCTCGTGGTTTAGTTTTCTCTTTGCCTGTATTCATGATTCATCAGCTACTTTGACCAAAATATCTCTTGCTGTGACACTATGCATTTCCTTCTAAGAGATATGCTGTTGAGCTATTTTAGCAAGAAAACATGTTAACCTCTCACATTTTATAAATGTGTTGTTTCACTATGAATTTTTTCATTATTGTTATTTTTTATTTACTATAACCATGTGCAATATAAAGAAAATAGTTTTATTTTCTTTGCTCTCTGTATGTCTGTTATTGTTTTGTTTTTGTAAGAAAACAGTGATTATGATTGCTTTATCAACAGTTATAATTCAAAGAACTAGACTGTTTATTGTAATCTAGACTCATTATCTAAACCTTCTCTGATACAAACCAATTTGTAGTCAGAGGTGGTGACAAAGTGATAGTGGTAAATATAGGAAGTTACAGAATGCTTCATAAATTTGCTTTCTGGTGTCTTTTGACAAGACTCAAATGCAGAAAGTTAATAACAGGTAAGGTAAGGAGTCTAGGCTGCTTAACCATTACTTTATAAAGCAATAGTGTTATAATTACACTTGTATTCAGTGTGGCTTACTAACAGTAATAACAATAAAAGTATAATTCAATGACAAAAACCTGAGTAGTTAGAAGTTCTAATTACTCGCGTCTTGACATGCTTTTCAGAGAATACCGCACAATTCTGTGATGATGAATCCTTTTGTTTTCTCTCCTCAGACATCACCATAAGATTATTTTTTTCATTCAACAGTTATTATTCAGATTTTGAGATGGGAAGGCACGAACTCTTCAACTTTATAACATCTTGAAATTGCAAAAAAAAATTATTAAGAATTACTAATTCTAGCCGGGCACGGTGGCTCAAGCCTGTAATCCCATCACCTAGGGAGGCCGAGTCGGGCGGATCACGAGGTCAGGAGATCGAGACCATCCTGGCTAACACGGTGAAACCCCGTCTCTACTAAAAAAAAAAAAAATACAAAAAACTAGCCGG
>NW_012107975.1:783063-837409 GCF_000951045.1 Mandrillus leucophaeus | reverse complement strand
AAAAAAAAAAAAAAAAAAAGAATTACTAATTCTAAAAATTGGATAATTTGAAAATATTTAAGACATGACTAAATCTATGTCTTTTTGTTGATAAATAGGTTTTCTAATTTAATTCCACTATACCCCAAGCAGTTATTAACAAATAATGATTAACTTTAGTGCCAGCCTGATTTATTAAAAATGAGTAACATCAACATAACACCTTTGAATTTAAAGGTACATTAAAAGTTTTAGGCCTACATACAGAGGGACAGAACAATATTGCACTATCTTTGCAAAGAGTTTTTACATTTATTGTATAAATTGCTTTTGAAAATACACCTCTGAGGTTGAAAAATGATTTCTACCCTTCTTTTTCTGAAGATCAAAAAGACTAAAACTCAAACAGGTTAGAATATTTGCCCAAGACAACATAAATGTTAGAGTTATAAATAAAGTGCATGTCTTCTGAGTTTATATCAGGTGCAGGTTACACTGTGCTATGCTTGCAAAATAAATTAAATTATTGATATTTAATAGTAAACTCAATAAATCAAGACATTCAATAAATATTTTTTAACTATATGCCAGATATACTTATAGATTTTGTGCTTACACAAAAGATAGAACAAAATCCTTACCCTCGTGGAACTAAAATTCTTGTGGGAGAGACAACTAATTAACAAACTAATATATCTATTACAAAATATGAAGTTGTAAGCACTAATATGAAAAAAAACTCATACAAACTGCTATCACATTTCATATCTTAAAAATATTACCTTCAACTCATCTCTACCTCTTAGCCACCAAGCCACTTTTGCTCATTTTTACAGAAAAAAATCTTCCCAAAGTATTGGATATTGTTAATGGAAAGTAATTGCTTCTTATTCCTGATGTTTCCTTCCTCTGAAAGGAACTTTGCTAGTGAGAGACAGGACTAGCTGGATTTCCTAGGCCAACTAAGAATCCCTAAGCCTAGCTGGAAAGGTGACTGCATCCACCTTTAAACATGGGACTTGCAACTTAGCTCACACCCAACCAATCAGGTAGTGAAGAGAGCTCACTAAAATGCTAATTGGGCAAAAACAGGAAGTACATAAATAGCCAATCATCTATTGCCTGAGAGCACAGCGGGAGGGACAATGATTGGGATATAAACCCAGGCATTTGAGCCAGCAATGGCTATCCTCTTTGGGTACCGTCCCTTTGTATGGGAGCTCTGTTTTCACTCTATTAAATCTTGCAACTGCACTCTCTTCTTGTCCGTATTTGCTACCCCTGGAGCTGAGCTTTCGCTCGCCATCCACCACTGCTTTTTTGCTGCCCTTGCAGACCTGCCACTGACTTCCATCCCTCCGGATCTGGCAGGGTGTCCACTGTGCTCCTGATCCAGTGAGGCAACCATTGCCACTCCTGATTGGGCTAAAGCGGTGCCATTGTTCCTATATGGCTAAGTGCTCCCGTTCGTCCTAATTGAGCTGAACACAAGTCACTGGGTTCCACAATTCTCTTCCATGACCCATGGCTTCTAATAGAGCTATAACACTCACTGCATGGCCCAAGATTCCATTCCTTGGAATCTGTGAGGCCAAGAACCCCAGGTCAGAGAACACAAGGCTTGCTACCATCTTGGAAGTGCCCACCACCATCTTGGGAGCTCTGGGAGCAAGGACCCCCAGGTAACACTAGTGTAGTTTCTAGATTCTCTCTGTCTCTTTTACTCCACCTCTGGAAAAATGTTCTGATTTATCTAATTTGGGACATACATTACCCTTTTCCTTTACTTGAGGGTGGGTGGTTTGCTGGATTCTTGCATTCCACTAGTCTTTCAGGAGACCATTTAGAACAATGTAGGAGTGAGTATCTAAGTCTGTGTATGATTATGAGATTCACTTAGAAAATTTATCTGAACAGCACATGTAAAGCCACATAATTGCTATAGTGAAGCAGCATCACTGTCTGGGGTAAATACTCAGGCTTCGTCATCTCATGCCAAGAAGATTAAGGACAGGGACACACAGGAGGAGTGGGTTTAGGAGTGGAGGTTTAACGGTTTAACAGGGTTAACAGGAGGTTTCTCTTTTTTAAAAAAAAAAAAAAAAAAGAGAGAGAGAGAAAGGAGAACAACTGTCTCCCTTGTGAAAGAGAAGGGCTTCTGAAGGGAAAATCTGGCCCCGAAGAGGTTGTACGGTATCTTATAGGCAGGCTTGAGGAGGCAGTGCCTTATTTACATAGGACCCACAGATTGGTTGGACCAGGTGTGATGTCTACATAACGCACAGGAAAGTCTGGCCACCCACCCTAATTTTATTATGCAAATGACCTTTAAATTTGGCCAGCACCATCTTGTCTGCTCCTCACTATACACTGACAAAGAGAAGGGAAAATGGAGCCGCCATTTGAACATGCTTAGTCCAAGGTAGCCTTTTCTTATTGGCGCAACCGCCGACATTCACCTACAGCTCAACTTTGCAGGCTGCACTTTGTTAGAAAAGAAGATGATTTGGGGGCTGCTTTTCATTAAAAGGAAAACCTTATTGAGGACTCCGGTACCCTCACTATCTGCCTAAGCAATTTCTTCTTAACCCCTACATCAAAAGTTTTAGAATCACTAAAGAAACTACTTTGATTATCAGCTATCCTTGTTTTATTTATCAATTTCTTCAGAATCCAAGTGAGAAAGAGAATGCTCAGAAACTTTATTATCTATTTAGCTGTCTTTGTTTCCATTCATCCCATTCTCTCTCTTGATCCTATTCCTCTAAGGATTTCACCACCATTAGCCCATTTATGCTGCCCTTGTCAAACTTATCAGCGCATTCTGCAAGGCAAAATCCTTATTCCACTCTAGTGCCTAACCTTACTCATTGTCTCAGCTGCATTAAATAAAGTTGCTTACTTCCTACTTTTGAAACACTATCTCTATTTGATTTCTGGGGTACCACACTAATCTGGCTTTTCTTCTCCCTCACTGGATCTATTTCTCAATTTTTCCTGCTGATCCTTGTTACTCTCCAATTTGAAGTATGTAGTGCCTTAGGTTCAGTCATTGCCCTCTTCTCTTCTCTACTTACATTTACTCTGCTGGTGATGCCATTCAGCCACAAGACTTTAAATATCAGTATATGCTAATTACACCCACATTACTGTCATCAACACTGTCTCCTCCCCTGAATTCTGAAGTCTAACTCAATGGTCTACTGGACATCTCCATTTGCATCTCAAGAGCATCTTAAAAGTAGCACTTGGAAACTCTACCTCTTCCTAGCACTTTCTGCTCATACCTGGCTTGCTTGCTTTGTTTCCCTTCCTTCCTCCCTCCCTCCCTTCCTTCTTTTCCCATTCCTTCTTTCCTTCCCTCCCTCCCTCCCTCCTTCCCTTTCTTCCTTCCTCCCTCTCTTTTTCTTTTCTTTTCTTTTATATTTCTCTTCACACTAATCTTTAAAATGTAAACAAACTTTATATTGTGTATTTTCAGTATTATTTAAGAATATTGTCTTCTGCTATAAAAATAAGAAAAGCAAATATGCTAGAATAATAGATACAACTAAGTTACAGAAGCAAGACGCTTGGAACATGTGCTAGACACACATAATTTGATTAGAATATATTTGTACTGAACATTAATTGAAAGGGATGAAAGGCCAAAGAAGTGACAAATGTTCATAATACACTTACATAGTGTGCATGGAGCACAGCATGATAACGACACACCAAAAACACGAGTCACATAAGCAAATATTTATCCATTTGTTATCCCTATTCTGGCCATATCAATTCTAGCTCCAAGTACCCTCTACCTCATGGTACACATAGCTTGTCAGCAGTTACTTTTCTACACCTGTATGCCACTCATATAGATAGTATATATTGGCTCCAGCCACTTTCCATCTGATAAGCCCTTTTTTCCACCTCAATTCACCATTAGCAGAGACAGCTGATGTGTCAGAGAAAGGCAGCGCACATGAACATGGTGGCTAACCAGAGATCCAGGTGGGAAGGCATTTCTGCCACATGTGCACCCTGTTCTACTTATATTTTTCTCTGCCCCTCTGCATTTTTGCTATACCTTTTAAGTTCATTCAATAAATTGTGTGACTTATGCATCCTAATTTGCACTGCGAGCTGTTCTGTTTCATGAACTCTGCAGTATCTTGATTGGGAGTATATGTACAGGCTATGGTTGCATCAGTGTAATTTCTTACATGACAGACCCTCTCACATGACGATAAATTGAAATGTCTCCTATCACTTGTCATTACAATATAATAGATTTTTTACTGCAACTTTAGTGATGCTCTCTGTAGAAAAATAATATTAAAAAAATGTTAACAGAGTAAAGTTGATCATTTAAATTATCTAGTAAATTGGTCTAACCTAATATTTTTCAATGAAAAAATGAAAGATCTTTGCTTTGACAACTATATATTTTCTTTCCAATTAAATAACATTCATATTGCAGCATATTGTTATTTGGTAGGTTAGCATAAGCTCTAGGAACACTAATACATCTAGCAGAAGGATAGATTGGGGCACACTGTGAGAGAAAGGCATCACAAATGGCCCAAGGCACTGACTATATTAGCTTAAGTTACAAGCCAAGAACAGGTTTTAAAAATACACAGAGTGGAACAGCTTTTTTTTTTCTATACTGATCTTTGCAAAGAGAAGTTGAGATGGCAATAAAACTGTGTGTGCATGTGTATTACAGTCATTTCTACAATTACAGCAAGACTTCGATTCACATTGCTTAAAACTACTTGTTACTATTTAGCTAGGCAAGGCTGGAGAAAGCAGTATTTACAAAGGGTGAAAGTGCCAAGTTCATGATACGAAGGAAGCAAGAACACTTCAGATTGTGATTGTGGGATGTAGGATATGCTTTAAGACATCTTTAAACAGAAGATAGTGTCTCTCTATCAAAGGCAAAGAAAAGAAAGACAGAAAAGAAAGATGAAGAAAGGAAGGAAGGAAGCAAGGAGAGAGAGAGAGAAAGAGAGAGAGAAAGAGAAAAAGAGAGAAAAGAGAAAGAGAGAAAGAGAGGGAGGGAGGGAAAGAAAGGAGGGAAGGAGAGAGAAAAAAAAGAAAGAGAAAGATAAATGGAAGTCAGTGGAAGAAGAAGGAAAGAAGAGAGGAAGGAAGGAAAAGACTGCAGACATTGTCTACCTTGCAGTGATTGCTTCTGAAAAAACTGAGAATACATCTTTATTCTTTTTTGATTGAATAAACTCCTCAGTTGACAAAACTTGACTTAGTTAATGAAACTTAAGACTATTAAATCATACGTCAATTTTTTTTCTCTCTTTCTATCTCTCTTGATACAGATAATGTTGAAAACTATTGTATGTTGAATGTTTAATGGACTTATATTTTGTCCTTGTCTCTTTTCCGTCTGCCCCCTGATGTCTGCCTTTGGGCCATTTCACCTCTAGCCCTGTGGGTAAACTGCTAGGGAGGGAGATTAAACCAAAAACCTTCTGTACCAAGAGTCTTGGATAAATGGAAGAAAACAACAGAAGTTGTCACTGGAAAATTAAATTTTAGAAATAAATATGTAGTTCAATTGTCCTGAATTGTTTTTCCCTAATTCTGTAAGCAATTGACACATTCTTGCATTAATATTTTATTCAATTTTCTATACTTTTTTTTCCTCCAAAATGTATAACCTCAGTAGAGGGACTGGCCATGGGTTCTCAGTGACACCAAACTGGATTGCATTCACTGATTCACTGACATCAAGGATTAGAGGTGTGACCTTAGAAAGATAATCAAACATTCTAATTCTCAGTTTTATTTGTAAAATGTACACCTGAACATATTGTGACACATTTGATGGCTTTTGCGACAGATCTCCTAAACAGCCAACATAATTTAGGGCTCAAAACATAACAGTGACTTAATTCCTTTCTGTCATTCTTTGTCCAAGTAATAGGAGTAAAATTTAACATTTTACTTCTGTTTTACTTTATTCATCTTTTAAAAAAAAATGTTTTAAGGATAAGACTACTAGTTGAGGATAGGACTCCTTTTACATTTTTAAGGATAAGACTCCTAGTGTTCTATCCTGATGTATAGACTTGAGCAGATGATGGGCATAATACACCCAAGTCTTTTAAAACAAAATACATTTTGAGATCTCATGCCATGGATTAAGGCTGTTTTATACAAGATAATTTAAAAGAAGATTTTCATTCTGAAGACCATCACAAAAATATATTTTCTGTCAGAAATTGATTAATACTATAGAGAAGAAAATAGTTTGTGAGTCCTTGGATAAACAATATAATGTATTCTATAAATACTGTGTTTTTAAAAATATCAAATTCTGATGCAAATTTTTATGGGTATTATATTTGTTTTAATTTTATTGAATACGTTTTGTTTAATTTTAAACAAAATTTTAAATTTAATGCGACACATCAACAACCATCTGATCTTTGATAAACCCAACAGAACCAATCAATGGGGAAAGGATTCCCTATTTAATAAATGGTGTTGGGAAAATTGACTAGCCATATGCAGAAAACTGAAACTGGATCCCTTACTTACACCTTATACAAAAATTAACTTAAGATAGATTCAACACTTAAATGTAAGACCTAAAACCATAAAAACCCTAGAAAAAAACCTAGACAATACCATTCAGGACCTAGGCATGGGGAAAGACTTCATGACTAAAACACCAAAAGCAATGGCAATAAAAGTGAAAATTGACAAATTGGTTCTAATTAAACTAAAAAGCTTCTGCACAGCAAAAGAAACTATCATCAGAGTAAACAGACAACCAACAGAATGGAAGAAATTTTTTGCAATCTAGCCATCTGACAAAGGGCTAATATCCAGAATCTACAAAAAAATTAAACAAATTTACAAGAAAAAAAACAAACAACCCCATCAAAACGTGGGTGAAGGATATGAATAGACACTTCTCGAAAGAAGACATTTACGCGGCCAACTGACATATGAACAAAAGCTCGTCGTCACTGGTCATTAGAGAAATACAAATCAAAACTACAGTAAGATACCATCTCATGCCAGTTAGAATGGTGATCATTAAAAGCTCAGGAAATGACAGATGCTGGAGAGGATGTGGAGAAATAGGAATGCCTTTACACTGTTGGTGGGAGTGTAAATTAGTTCAATCATTGTGGAAGACAATGTGGCGATTCCTCAAGGATCTAGAACCAGAAATACCATTTGACCCAGCAATCCCGTTACTGGGTATACACTGAAAGGATTATAAATCATTCTACTATAAAGACACATGCACAGGTATGTTTATTGCAGCACTGTTCACAATAGCAAAGACTTGGAACCAACCCAAATGCCCAGTGATAGACTGGATAAGTGATAGACTGGATAAAGAAAATATGGCACATATAAACCATGGAATACTATGCAGCCATAAAAAAAGAATGAAATAATGTCCTTTTCAGGGACATGAATGAAGCTGGAAACCATTATTCTCAGCAAACCAACACAAGAACAGAAGTCCAAACACTGCATGTTCTCACTTATAAGTGGGAGTCGAACAATAAGAACACATAGACACAGGGAGAGGAACATCACACACCGGAGCCTGTCAGAGGGTGGGAGGTTAGAGGTGGGATAGCATTAGGAGAAATACCTAATGCAGATGATAGGTTGATGGGTGCAGCAAACCACCATGGCACTTGTATACCTATGTAACAAACAAGCATATTCTGCACATGTACTCCAACTTAAAGTATAGTTTTTTAAAAAATGCCTTTTTAAACCCTATGGAAATACATATAAATAACATAAAAATAATTGATAACCTACATGTACATTTAACGCCATAGGAATAACCCGCTATAAAATACATGTTTGTGTGTGTGTGTGTGTGTGTGTGTCTGTGTGTGTTTTCCTCTGTTTTAATAAGAAACATTAAGAATAATTTGCAGTTCATAATCCAGGTGCATATCTTTTTATTTCTCTTTTAAAAAACATATAGGGAGATAATTCAAAGTATTTTAGAAGAACAGCAAATTACTTTGGAGATAAGGTTATTTCTTAGTCTTATAAACATGTCCCTTCTATTCTGGGCTTTAATTGTATGTGTATGTTTGAGAGGAGGGAGGTCAATTGTAAACCCTCATAAGTATTTCCCCTTATTTATTAAAAGAGTTGGAATAAGCAAATTTGGTATTCTGGATTAACAGCATAAACATATCTGTTTTTAATCCCCCACCCCCACGTGGAACCACTGTTGTGGTAGTAGTATTTGGTGATTTAACTCCTTCATCTCAGGAGGGGATTTGAATTTGACTACCTAGAAGAAAGATTAGAAGAGTTATTTCTGGATTTAGCAGATATGATTTTTAATAGCCTGGCACCACTGAGAAGCAATTGTATTCTGGGAAGTAAGTGTCATAAACTAAAACACTAATTTGTTAAAAGCCTTTATATTAGACTATGGCTTATTTAAATACTAAGTTTCTATACTAAGTATAGCTTTGGGATATGTCCTTTCATAAAGTGTCCAACTCCACCTCCATAGCATGAGGGCATGAAAAAAAAAAATAATCTCACCAGTGGTTTTTCAGATCTGGTCTTCCTGGGAGAGAAGAGAAGAGGAAGGAGACTGTCATTCATCCCCCAATACACTTCAACATCTGCTGAGAAAATAAAGACGGTTCCACAACCCTCAGCCTGCCTGTTTCCCATGACTAGTGCCTTGGTGCTCAGCTATGCTATTCACAAAAGTCTCAAATTCTATCTCTTAGCATTGTGAGGTGACAGGGAATTAACCTTTAATACAAAAGATTATGTAGGGTTTTAGAAACCTTCCTAATTTTGGTGTAACAGAGGAGTATGCAGCTTAGCCCACTTCTGAAAATATGCTCTCAGGGGCTCTACCGACTCTAGCAACATCAGGTCCTGATAGGCCTAGTAATTTTGCCCAGAATTTTATGAATTTTAAAGACATAGTGTAGACAGTACCAAGTATCTCTTTGCCGTATTAAGCAGAAGTGATATAGAAAACATTGTACAGACTAGTTACATAACAGGCAAAATTTTGGTAAATAATCTGCCCTCTACATTATGCAGAATAGCATACCATACACATGCGTGTGTAATAGTCCCTCTTTATCCACAGAGGATATGTTCCACACCATGCAGTGGGTGCCTAAAATCACAGATAGTACCTAATTTTACATACATATTATGTATTTTCCTATATAAACATGCCCATGATAAAGTTTAGTTTAGAAATTAGGCACAGTAAGAGATTAACAACAGTACCTCCTGGTAGAATTGAACAGTATACTGTAATGAAAGTTACGTGAACGTGTTTTCTCCCTCTTTCGAAACATCTTAACTGTACTGTATTCACCTATTTTCAGATCATGGTATTTTCAGATATTGTATGTAAATATACATACACACATATGTAAATTATTCTGAGTATCACTATTTTAAAAGAAATGGTTTTAACAATGGCAAACCATTAGGCAGAGTCTGAATATGATACAATTCAGTTTTGTTCCATTTTCTCATAATGAAATACATAAAAGATCTGTATGTCTTCCCACATGACATTCTGAAATTATTGGTTGACTTTAAAGTAACAAAACCCCTTTGTTTGATCATCTAAAAATTAACTGGGATTCTTTAAACATCTTGCAATTGATTAGGTTTTTCTTCTTGTAGTCATGAGCTTAATTACTTAATCACCATTTTATAATAAAGTTGGGTTATTTCTATAACTGTTTTGAAGGTAACTATGTTTATTATTTGTTTAAAAAGAGTTAATGTAATTAACTCGTACAAACATATTTATATGAAATAACCAATGTGCAGTATTTCTGTTTTCTTTGCTTAAATCTTGATTTGGAGGAATATAAAATTAGATCCATGGAAAATATAAAAATATCCTTTTTTCTTCTTAGTCTACTATTTATAACAGGTTTTCATAATAAAATATGCTTTGTATTGATTGCTTTTAAGAAATAAACATGTCTGATTATAAAATGCCATGGAGACTGACATGCATTAAGTTCAGTATTCAGAAAGGCAGTGTCATTCTAATACGAAAAATTATTCAGTGTTACTCACCATGACCTTGAAGAATATACTAATAACAGTTTTCTCATTCAGAACACTTCCACATGTGACAATTCTTATTTCTTGTGGCATTTTAAGGAATGTTATTCGATCAACTATAAATATATCAGTCTACCTGTAAAAGTTCACTACCCAAATGTCAGTTCCATTTTCCATTTTTCTTGATAAATAGATATTAAATATTTGAAGGAGGGAGTTGTTTCAAAAGTAGCCATGAGCTACCAGAAGATGATCATGTCATCCTGTTATGGCCTATTTTAGTCTGGTAGACAATGAGTGTCCTTTGGAAAGTTAAGGTGCTGTTGTGGCAGCCTCCAAGTACATTACCGAGCAGGTTATCCCAGACACTGGCTCATAAACCAAGGTGAGGTAAAATGCAGAGATCATGTGACTTTAAAATCGCATTACTTTAAAACACAGCAAGTAACAAAGAAGAGAGAGAGTAGGTTAAAATTTAGGACAGCATGAAACTGGGGTAGAAGGAGCACACTACTTTCATCCTGTATTTACAAAGTTTCTCTCCATTTTTCTCTATTCTTTTTATCTCACCCATATCAAACTTCCCTTCTGATCATGTGCATACAAAACCAGAGTTAAGTATGAACAAAGAGGTTCAGTACACAGAAGATGCACGGAGAAAACACGTTCGCTCTATCAGAATGACTTAGGGCCAATTATTGCTTCCACAGTTTTATTTTCCCAAATAGCCTAACAGTTGTGCGTTTTATGTGTCTGAGAAAGAGCACATATGGGGCCAAAATGAGACTGTACCATTTGTCACCAGCAAGAGGCCAGTTTAGGGTTGATGTAGCTCTCAATCTGGAAGTACAATGACCTGTACCTCTAACTGAACATTTCATTTATTTAATTAAAGATTGAGTAATTTTATATTTGTTCTATCCTTTTAATCACACATTCTGTTTACTTGATCTTTAATATGTCTTATAGATTTTCCTTACTCTATATTATACATTCTGTCTACACATCACAAAATATTAGATAATTTAATGTTCGTAATTAGCACTTTTTAGGAGTTTTGTACATCTTTTATTGTATTTAGGTTTTGTTTTTCTGCAGCAGAATCAAAGATCTTCCAATAATACCGCAAAGACATTGTGAAAAAGAATTTGGTCTTGCAAAAAATATTGTTATATAATATCTAGCAAGTTGATTCAAGCAGTCGTTCACAATAAAAGTGCCCAGGCACCTGCAAAGTTTGGGAGCAATCAGCCTATACTGAACAAGATAATATAGGCAGTAACTGATTGTTGAAGTGGCTTAATGTGGCTAGTGTGAGTACTTTATTACCCTGTTAAAAATGTGGGGGGCACAAGAAATGCCAGATTCTGTTTGGGCTGATGTTTCCCTCTTCTCTGTTATAATTTTGGATGGTGCCATGGACTGAATGTTTGTGTCACCTACAAATTCACATGTTGAAGCCCCCAACCCCTAAAGTGACTCTGCTTGGAAATTGGGCATTTATGGAGGTAATTAAGGGTAAATAAAGTCCTAAGGGTGGCACCTTGATCCAACAGAAGTAGTGACCTCATAAGAGGGAGTCTGTTATTTCTCTGTCTCTTCTATGCAAGGACACAGCAAGAAAGTGACTGCCTGAAAGCCGAAAGAAAGCCCTCGCAGAACCTGACCATGTTGACGCTCTGATCTCAGTCTTCCTGGGTCCAGATCTGTGAGAACACAAATGTCTGTTGTAAGCCACCTTGTCTATGGTATTTTGATATGGAAGCCAGACAAGACCAATACAGAGGGGTACCAGAGAGGTATGCTTTGATCTTTACCTAACTTTTTCAGTAATGACTTGCTCACTAAGTTAAAGAAACCTACATTCAATAGGCAGATTGTGTCCTTGCAAATTCCCCTAATGGACTCACAGAAAAAAAAAAAAAAAAAATGTTATGTTATTAACGTTAAAATGAAAAAGCATCTAAAAGATCTTAAGCTTGGCTTTGTTCCACTAAATAACTACTTTAACCCCAGCCATTTTGACAGTTGACAAACTAAATTCTAGACTGATGGCTATGGCCCAAACTTTTCACCCTATAGTATTTTGCTCAGAATTCCTGACTTCTAGCCTCACTGCTGGAAGACTGGCCATTTGCTTTGCTGTTTTCTGGTTTAACGTGAGTGACTGCTGTCTCAGCTGAAACTTTGCTTATTCTAGAAAAATGGATTGTCTCTCCAAAATTGCTGTGTAGAGGTTTCCTGCTTTATTTAATTTATTTTTTTTTCCAGGCTGCATTTTTTTCTAATCTGACTCAAAATATAATTGCTCAATATACTCCCATCATGCAAAAAGAAATTAAACAAAAGTAGATTTAGTCTATATACCTTATTTACTAATTTAGATAACTTTGGTGTTTATAATACACTGACTCAGAAGTACTTTTTTCTTAATAATTGCTGTTTCTGGATATAAATATAAATGGTGAAAGGTGAAAATTGGAAATTGTTGCTGAGATGATCATTGCTAGCTGTGAAGCATTCTCCAGATTTCAATTATTGGCAGCTGATAACATACTTTTCAGCATATTTCAGGCAAATATCAAATAGAAGAGAAAGGAGAGCCTTTCCCTTTCTAACAATTTTTTTTTTCCCCAGCATTTGTTCATTTTTCCTTAGGATTTGGTGTCCACGGATAGTGGCAATATTAATGTGGTAAAGCAGTAACATGGCTATCTAAGGTGTAACCATTAGACTATGCTTGTGAAAGCAGCTAAGAGAGCTCATACTGAAAATACATATTTGGTGTTTAATATGAGAAACATGTCAAAAGGTATAATCTCATATTATCTCTTTTTTGTGTTTTATTTTTGTATGAAATTCAGTTGATAGTATAAACAAAGCTTTTAATTCACCTTCCTGCTTTATTAATTCAGATGATCTCACGGCACTTCAAAACATATTTTTAAAGAGCCACTTATGCTAGTAACGGTACATTTTTTGTGTGTCATTATTCAAACTTAGTAGTTGAGGTGCTTATCAGCAAAATTCAGAAATAGGATGAAAACAAAGAATAGCCAGCATAGAAATTCTCAAAGAAAGACATTAATTTAAATAGAATAATTTATACACATATATGGTAGTTGTTTATATTTGAATAATTTCATATGAATATTTAGTAAATAGATCTTATTCTTAATTTGCTAGTATATTTTGGTTTATTTATATAAATATGTCAATCAGTAAATTCTAAGCCAACAGTGGATGTTTTAAAATCCATCCTAACAGTTCAAGAAATTGTAGATTTTAAAGTAAGGTAGAGATGAAGTAAGCGAGTTCATTACTTGCTATAATCATTTGCTTTTCATTCAAATCTTGAATCTCTGCTCCCAGGGTATCAGTTTAGAATAATAATATTTTAAAGGTAATATTCAAAAACCAGAAAGTTGCTGCTTTTATTTTTTTTCTTTTATTCTACTGCTTGTTTACTCTGAGCAGTTGTTTCCATACTGCTTAGGGTCTGACAAGGCTTCAATCAAAGAGTTGGCCAGCTCTGTTTCTCTCTATAGCTTGGACTCCTCCTCCAAGCTTAAGTATTTGTTGGCAGCCTTAAGGTTTCACTCAGCGTGACTAAACTGCAGACCCTAACATCCTTCTTCTTAGAGCATTGTTTTAGACATTCTGAACCTAAATTCTTTCACTGTCCTTTTGAGGTATGTATTAGTCTATTCTCATACTGTTATAAAGAAACTACCCAAGACTGGGTAATTTATAAAGGAAAGAGGTTTAATTGACTCACAGTTCCACTTTGCGGGGACAGCCTCAGGAAACTTACCATACGGCAGAAGGTGAAGCAGAAGCAGACACTTCTCTATGAGGAGGCGGAAGAGAAGAGTAACAGAAGGAAGAACTTCCAAATACTTATAAAACCATCAGATCTCATGAGAACTCCCTCACTATCACAAGAACAGCATGGGGGAAACTGTCCCCATGATCCAATCACCTCCTACTAGGTCTCTCCCTCAACACCTGGGGGTTACAATTCAAGATGAGATTTGGATACAGATACAAAACCTAAGTATATCAAAGTGCAGACTCTTTTGAAAGCTTCTTACCACTTTTACAACCCAAGAAGACCTTTCTGAAGGGCCTGGGAACCACCTCTTTGAAATGTGAACATTAAGGAAGATGGTGCCCCCATCTTTCAGGTTCTATGGGAGGACAGGAGTCTAACTTCTGTCCAAGTCTTGCTCCAAGTTGTAAACTACCTCCTGTCATGAAGACCAGAGAAAGTTTTATTTTCTTTGGTGTAAGGCCAGTTAGGAAACAGATATAACTTTCTACTTGTTTATTGCTGGCTTGAATTTTGTTTTAAAAAGAATAAAATGTGTTTAGGTTTTGTTGAAGAATTTTGTAATTGTTTGGTATGAGAAGTTTTATTTTTATTTTATTTATTTTTTTAACAAAAATAGTTTCTATACAATCTGCTGCACAAGCGCTTTTAGAACTTAAAATAAACATTGCAATTCTGAAGTGAGAGGAAACTCCAGAGCAGTGTGCTATGATGTAAATTTCTTGGGGTTTACAATTAGTAAAATAGTCTTGAGCCTCAGCTTAGGCACTCATATACCTTTTGATAGTAACTATGATACTGATCTCCTTGGCAACAGACAGAGGTTTTGTGAGAATTAAATAAGAAAAAAATGTGGTATATATACACAATGAAATATTATTCAGCCTTAAAAAAAAGAAATTCTGATATTTGCAATAAAACAGTTGAACCTGAATGACATTATGTTAAATGAATAAGCAAGGCACAGAAAGATAAATGCCTCAGGATCTCATATGTGGAATCTAAAGAATTTGAACTCAGAAGTAGAGTAAAATTCTGGTTACAAGAGGCTGGCAGCTGAAGGGTGAGGAAATGGTTGAAGGATACAAAATTTCAGTTAGATAGGAAGAATAAGTTCAAGACACCCATTGTGCAACCTGGTGACTATAGTTAATAACAACGTGTTATGCTTTGAAAAAGCTAAGAAAGTACATTTTAATTGTCCTTGCCACAAAAACATAAAATATACTTGTGTTAATTAGCTAGATTGAGTTTATACATATTTCAGAACATCATGTTGTGCATAATACTTACATGCAATTTGTATTTTCAGTTAAAAATATAATAAAATAAATGAGAAAAATATATGTGAAATTCCTTTGAGCAATAGTACATACTCCTCATGCAGTCAAAAAACATTTCTACTAGACCAGAATCTAGTAGTTAAGAATTTGGGATGATTACAACAGATTGTACTTTGTCCTCAGGGATCTTACAGTCTAACTGGTAAAATACATATTAAATGAAAAATAAACTTGTTATTAATTAAATGGAAACAAAAGTACTAAACATGATGTGTTCAGGAAAATATGTAATTCACATCTAGTAATTTAAGTGGCAAGAAAAATAAAATATGGGGTACAATATTGACTTCATTGTTATTAATTTGTTATTTCATTTTTGTAAATTTGAAACAGTGCTTTATGGGTTATCTGTCATTGACCATTAAATTGAATGATGTGTTAACACCAAAAGAAAATGTAAAAAGCATTTCTAGATATTACCTTAAACATTTGTGCCTAATAGATAGAAATTGTAATCAAAGCAAGAACAGTCACTTTCAATATATTACAACTTTTAAACCTGAAATAGAATCATCTACATTTAGCTGAGTTTTTACATTTAAAACAAATATTCTTACCTTTTAATTTATTAATGTTTCAATCATTTCATATTTATATTTGTACATTAGATCTTAGTAAAACTTAGAGATAGTGACTATTCAAAAACATGTTTAAAGAAACATATATGTATATATGTAAAAAGTTTTAATGAAACGGCTTCATTTTTAATAAAAATGTTTTAATGAAGTGTGTGTATATATATACACATTCCTACTGATATATATATATATATATATATTCCTACTGATACAGGAGGGGAGCAGGGAAGTGATGGGTAGAGAAAGGCAGGGTTCTTGATGAGGGCTCTACCCTAGACCCTGTGCACATGGACCTAAGTGAGGACAAGCATTTCTGTTTTCAAGCCCAAAAAGTTGACTTTTGGCCGGCCATGCCCGCCATCCTGTGCCCACATAGACCCGAGAGGCCTTAGCGGGCACACAAACAAGTGGCTGGACACTGAGAGGAGCAGAAGAGCACACCGACAGACACCAGCACACGCTGGCGGGCCACTGACAGCAGGATGACGTGCACTTCAGTCCAGGGCGGTCAGAGGAGAGTCCAGCCGCTGGGCGGCCCGACTCCAGGGGAAGACCACCTTCCCACTCCATCTCGCTACTGGCCTCCCCATCCATCTCACTGAGAGCTTCTCCGGCCCCTCAATGAAACCTTGCACCCTTCCTCCAAGTCCATGTGTGACCCGATTTTTCCGGTATAAACCTGGGATACAGAAAGCCCTCTGTCCTTGCCTTAAGGCAGATAAGGCAGAGAGAGGGTCTAGTTGAGCTGATTAACACAAGCCGCCTGCAGATAGTAAAACTGAAAGAGCACACTGTAACACACCTACTTGGGCTTCCTGAGCTGTAAACACTCAACCCTAGACGCTGCCATGGAGGTTGGAGTCGGAAAACGCTCTCCACAACCTGCCAGTCCGCATGCTCCCCCTAGGGGTTTGAGCAGCGGGGCACCAAAGAAGCGAGCCACACCCTTGTTGCAAGCCCTGCTAGCGGAGATAAGGGAAATCTTCCTGTTTCACTACTGTGGTCCTCAATATTTTTTGTCCATTTAATAGCTATGTAATGAATTAAAAGTTATAATCGTTTAAGTCACCTCTGAGCTAGACACACAATAAAAAATATTCTACGTTTGTGAATTGTATACCCTTGTGAATTATATGCCCTTGTGAAACATTATAGTCAAGTAAGGAAAAAAAAGTCAATAAATGTATATATTATATTATAAATAAATGTATATAATATATTATATAATATAAATGTATATAATATATTAAAAATAAAATAAAAGAATGTATATAAAAAATAAAAAGTATGTAATATATTATATTAAAAATAAAGCATGACAAAAGTACAGAGAGTAAAAAATGAATGAAAGCACCATTATACAGATGTGATTTTCGAAGAAAACTATGAATGAAAGAAGGGATTCAACTATACAGACTAAGCAAAATCAGAGTGAGTGAAATTGATATCACTGGGCGATGAATTAAAGATATTTAGCAGGGCATGTTCAATATTACATGCAGAGAGAAAAAGCCAGAGCAGTAGGGTGGAGTTAGTGAGAATTTGGTGGATTTTAGATATAATTTGATGGTCCAGTCTACAATATAATCTGATAAAGTGGTCATGAGTAAAGGAGGAGTCAGAAAAGATTTCTGGATTTTTGTTTAGCAACTAGTGAACTGTACTATCACTTGCTGAGAAGGCAACACCAGGGAGGAAGCAGATAAAGTGGGAGGAAAGCAAAAGTTTTGTTTTAAATATTTTGAATTTAACATACTTATTAGGCATCAAAATTGATAAACTGAATATGAGATTGAACATATAAATTTTGATTTTGAAGAATATATGAAACGGAATTAAAATATGGAAGTCATCATTATGGTACTGATGGAAATTTTAAACCTCGAAGCTAGAAATGATCACCAGGAAGTTAATGTAAATGGGGAGTAGTATAATGTGCTAAACTCTGGTGTACTTCCACATTTAAAGAGGAAGAGGAAGATCTAGCAAGAATGACTAAGAATGGTAGGCCCTGTGCTAACTATTTGTGTAGTATGTAGAAGTGAAGTGAAGAACGTGCTTTTAGAAAGAATTGCTGAGTGAGTAAAGTGAGGATTCAGTACGTGAGGATTGAAAAGATGAAAGTGATTATTGATCTTGATGAAAACCGTCTTGGCAAAATACTGAGATAACGCCTTATTGAAGAGAAAGTATAGTGGGGAACTGGCATAGGAGGTTCGAGGGAAAAAATACTTTTGAGTTGTTTCCCTATAAGAAAGTATAGATATAAGGTTGAGAAATTCTGGAAGAGGAGAGTCTACAAAAAATAAATTGACTTTTTTTTTTTAATCTGTAAAATGGAAGCTACTTTACCCACAAAGGATTTTGGTAAGAAGCGAATATGAATGCAGCTTACTGTACCATCCATGTTAACCTCTTCTATCTGTCTCTCTGAATTAAATGGCTACTGAGGTTTGTTAGTTTTCCTTTACTTCATTTTTGTAGGGTGGCAGGAATAATATTGGAAAAAATAATGTTTACATGGAGTTTACCATCTTGAGCTGATAAAAAGCCTGGATACTATAAAAAGAGTTCTGAAGTTGGGAGATGAATGTAGCAGATCCCAAATGTAGATCACTCCCAGAAATCCTTGACATTTGAGAAAGTCGAAAGTGGTCCCATGGAATTGTGCTTAGGATTCCTGCTTCACCCATACCAGTAAATATTTGGAATTGCTACCTGATTATTTTATCCCTAAAATGTGGAAGTTATGAGGTGACCTGGGAGGATGTAGCTTTTGGAAAGTTCGTTAGCAGATGACAGGGAGTCAGGCTACAATCCTGCCCATCAACAAAACTTCATCTTCTAACTTGTGTAATACCAGCCCAGTTGGGGTATTCTAGTAACTGGAACTGAGTTTATTGAGCTGAAAAAGAAAAATAACAACCTAGGAAGACTAGCAGCCAAAAATCAGAACAGAAGTTTGGCCTTTTAGAGCCACTGGAAAAGTCAGAAGACAGCGTCTGTGAGAAAATAAATAATGAGAATATGTAAAATTATTCATTAGTTCCAAATTGCTGCATAACAAATTGTCATATAGTTAGCAGAATAAAAATACACATAGGTATTAACTTCCGTGTCTATGTGTCAAGAGTTAGACCCATGGCTGAGATGGATCCTCTGCATGGTTTAAAATCCAGGTATTTTCCAGAGCTGGATTCGGATTTGGAGGCTCAACTGGAAACACACCACCTCTAAAAGCATTCAGATTGTTGGCAGAATTCTTGTTTGTGTGAGTGGCTGTAGAACTGAGGACTATAGCTTCTTGCTACCTGGAGGTTCCTCTCAGCTTCTGGAGGTTCCTGCATTGCTTGTCAATGGCAGGTTACTTGATTGGACCAGCAAGGAGAAGTTCTAGAGTGAATCTGTTAGCAAGACAGAGTTTATTTAACATAACACAAGGTAGCAACACACCATCACTTTTGAAATATTCTATAAGTTGAGGAAAGTGACAGTTCCAGCAGAGGAAGAGGATTATACAAAGGTGTGATCACCGTGAGAAAGGGAATATGGGTGATCATCTTATAGTCTGCCATCCACAGGTGGTAATTACAGCAGGTATTTTGAGGCTGAATTCATAAAATCAATAATTCCTACAAAAATAATGTGGTAAATAGATTGAAATATACATCTGTGTGTGTGTGTGCTCTGTCACCAGGGCTGGAGTGCAGTGGCACGATCTGGGCTCACTGCAACCTCCACCTCCCTAGTTCAAGTGATTCTTCCGCCTTAGCTTCCCAAATAGCTGGGACTACAGGCGCTTGCCATCACGCCCAGCTAATTTTTAGAGATGGGGTTTCACCATGTTGGACAGGATGGTCTCGATTTCTTGACCTTGTGATCTTCCTGCTTCGATCTCCCAAAGTGCTGGGATTACAGGCGTGAGCCACTGCCCCTGGCCTTTGTTTGTTTGTTTGAGACGGCGTTTCACTCTGTTGCCCAGGCAGCAGTGCAGTGGCGCGATCTCGGCTCACTGCAAGCTTCGCCTCCCGAGTTCGCGCCATTCTCCTGCCTTAACCTCCCAAGTAGCTGGGACTACAGGCGCCAACACCAGGCCCAGCTAATTTTTGTATTTGTGGTAGAGACGGGGTTTCACTGCGTTGGCCAGGAAGGTCTCGATTTCCTGACCTCATGATCCACCCGCCTCCGCCTCCCAAAGTGCTGGGATTTCAGGCCGGAGCCACTCCCGGCCTTTTTTTTTTTTTTTTTTTTTTTTTTTGAGACAGAGTCTCACTCTGTCACCAGGTTTGCAGTGCAATAGCGCGATCTCGGCTCACTGCAAGCTCCGCCTCCCAGGTTCACACCATTCTCCCGCCTCAGCCTCCGAGTACTTCCCGAGTACCCGAGCACCCGCCACCAGGCCTGGCTAATTTGTTGTATTTTTAGTAGAGATGTAGTTTTACCGTGTTAGCCAAGATGAAATTGAAGTATATTTTTAATAACTTTTCAGAATATGATGTCATCTTTCTCCAGAGAGGACTTACTCATTTTGCTGCTGCCCAGAGAAAGGAGGGGAACTGGTTGTTTCAATTCAGGTAGAGATTAGGGTGAGTTAAAGCTGGAATGCATTTAATGTAAGGCTCATTTTACATTTGGTTTGTGCCTGTCCCCGTGTGTAGTTTTAGAGCATTCAGTTAAGAGTCTAATGTTTTGGCTAGACGAGGTGGCTGATGCCTGTTATCCTAGCACTTTGGGAGGACGAGGTGGGCAGATCACCTGAGTTCACGAGTTCAAGTCCAAGCTGACCAATACGGTGAAACCCCATCTCTACTAAATACAAAAAATTAGTGGGATGTGGTGGTGGACGCCTGTAATCCAAGCTACTTGGGAGGCTGAGGCAGGAGAATCTCTTGAACCCAGGAGGCAGGCGGACGTTGCAATGAGCCAAGATTGCACCATCGCACTCCCGCCTAGTCAACAACAGTAAACACTCTGTCTCAAAAAAAAAAAAAAAAAAAAAAAAAAAAAAAAAATCTGATGTTTCACCAGAAACCCTCTCTGGGAACGTCCTATATTTTAGTATTTCTTCCTAAAATAATGAGACTGAAAAAAAATCCTTCCTCTATTTTCTGCAGTTTTTAAATTTACATATTAAATGTCCCATCTTGCACAGCTTCTGCATCATAAACTGTTTTCAGGTTAAAAGAGTACGTATCATTAGTTGGACTCTCCTAAATTATTTGCTTCTTATAATCTTCACCACTCTACTCCTTGTTGGTTCCGAATTTCCGATGCCACTACACATATTTTTAAAAAACATTATTTCATTGTTGAAGTTGTTTCTTCCAGAAGTATTGATCTCCCACAATTTTTTTTATCCTACAATAAATCGGTGGCCCTTAATTTTTTATCTAAAAATATTACGTATTTTTCACTTTTTATGCCACCTTTCCTATTCTCTCTGTCATTTTATTAACTCATATTTCTCTTTTTTTTTGAGTCCATTTTTCTCTGGAGAGGTTAAGAACTATTTTCCTTTATTTCATTTATGTAACTTTTTTTCTTTTGGTTTATTTATTGCATGTAACTTTTTTTCTATCCTTTTCTTTCATTTTAGAGTCTGCAAGTCTTTCAAGAATAATGTGGAAAAGATAGTTTAAACTGGAAAAAAAAAAAAACTAGTGCCCTGTATTTTATATGTTGCCTGAAAAACTCACAGAAATTCTTCATATCTCTGACCATTATATATATCAGTTCCATTATGTTTTGCTGCATAACAAACTACCCCAAATCTTAGTGGCATAGAATAATAGTCATTTTCATGTATCTGATCAGTTTGTTCCATTCCACATGTCAATAGATGTCACAGAGTATTTTTTATTTGGCAGAGAGGCTGGTCTGAACCATCCAAGATAGCCTCCTTTACATGTTTTTTGTCTTGGCAGGGAACGTTAGTAGGCTGGGCTCAAATGGGAATGTTGATCAGAGTACCTAAAAGAAGTGTCAACAGTGTTGTAGATGGACTTCTTATATGACAGTTCAGGCCTCCCTGAGTGTTGTAAAACTCCTATAGATGAAAGATGAGATTCTTATGTTCTTGTTTCAGATATCCTAGGATATAATTATTGGTCTGTTTGATTGGTCAAATTATTAAGGGCAGCACAGAAACACAAATTTTAGGGAGAGGAATTAAAACCTAGTTGTCAATGAGAGGAGTAGCAACAATTAAGGATATAGCTATCCTTAACATACTACAATATTGCTCCTCAGTTTTTAGAAATTGCCTTCCATCTATCTCCCACATCTTTTTAGGGAGAGCAGGTTATAAAGGTGGACATACAAAATAACCCACAGTAAAGCCATGTAAGTCCATTATTATATAAGGTTATTTAGTGCTTCATTATCAGTTCTTAGTTTACTCTCTCTGCAGCTATGTGACCAAATGTTGCTTTATCTCTTTCACACACTGAGCCATAAAGTTAAGAATTTCTCATGGTTAGGAGTCCTAATTAGAGTTTGAAACTATGAGTCTTATTAGTGCTGGTTGTGAACTATTTGACTCTCAACTTTAAATCCATACTTCTATACTTTGCTTTTTGATGCTGGTGTGAGGGTTCTTCAGCCTGCAATTCTTTATCATGTGGATTTATTTTATGTTTCTCTAGTACAGGCACTGGAGAGAGACTGAAATTTGAGAGGAGGAAAGAAGTGACTTGTTTATTTCAATTCCCTTGTTGTTCCTGTCAGTGTTACTTCATCGGTGTTGCTACATCGTGACTGCAGTAGTGGTTTCCAATTTCCCACTCATTTTGGTACTTTCACAACCATCCTGATCTCCTCCTACCCTAAAGGATTACCAGGACTAGGCTGACTTCTAGCTTTATGAGGGGTTTTAGACCTCTTCTCTAAATAAATGTGACGTCAGCATCAACAGACTATGCCACCGCTTGAGAGGCCTCACCCCGGAGCCTATGAGATGCTTACTTTAAGCTCCTGAAATAGTAAGTGCCATTTCTTGTCTTGAGGTGTAAGTTACAGTTTATAAGACCCTTCCTTTCTGCTCCTGTGTTTCCATGCTACCTGTCTGCCACTCCTTCCTCAAATGTTTGATTCCCGAATCTATGGGGATCCTACTCTTGGCCTCTAAAATCTGAAAACCGCAAACATTTTACTTTTTCCCCAACTTTAAAGGCAACACTCATATCCTCATCTACTACCTCTGCCTTACTTCATTTGTTTTTGTTTTGCCAGGTGAGCCTTCCAACATCTCATTTTTTTGTGTGAAATGCTCTCCGTTGAAATAGCTAGTGTAGTTTCTGTTTTTCTAAATGAACTCTCACTAACACATTGTACCAACCCTCCTTCATTCCTTATTCCCTTATTGATTGTCTCAGAAAATACAAAGTAAAATTCTGAGAAATCTGAGGGGGGCTCAACTTTCTTCAATTCATTTAGTAATTTTGAAATAACCCAATCTATAGATAACATATCTTTTTGCTAAAATAATTTAAGTCGTTTCTTCATCTTGAAATAAAACCTAGCCTAATACAGAACTTGAACTGGAGAAAACAACAGGAAAAGTGACTGATATCAAGATCTAAGAGAGAACACCTAACAATAATAAATGAAATCTTTTCTATTTTGCCGTTTTTTAACTCTATGTATGTTACCTTTCTCTGTATAATAATAAAATCTTCTAAAATGCTTGTATACTAGTTTCTTTTTCGAAATTATTTTTCATTTCTAACCTGGACCATTCAACTTCAACTGTTGACTAAATTTATTGCAGCTTTCTTCCTCCCTTATATAGTGGAGAACCCAACTAACATAGACTGATATGGTTTGGTTCTGTGTCTCCACCCAAATCTCAACTCAAATGGTAATCTCCATGATCCCCCATGTGTCAAGGGCAGAACCAGGTGGAGGTAATTGGAACATTGGTGCAGTTTCCTCCATGGTATTCTTGTGATAGTGGGTGAGTCTCATGAGATCTGATGGTTTTATAAACATCTGGCATTTTCCCTACTTGCACTCACTCCGTCCGGCCACCCTGTGAAGAAGGTGCCTGCCTCTCCTTTGCCGTCTGCTGTAATGATGGAGAGTGTCCGGGTTCCTGGAATCTTGAACAAAGAATTGGACAAAACAAACAAACAAAGCAAGGAAGGAAAGAAGGGATTTGTTGAAAATGAAATTACACTCCACAGTGTGGGGGCTGCCCTGAGCATAGGGACTCAAAGGCCCTGTTAGAAAATTTGGGGGAGTTTCAATACCCCTTAGAGGATTCTATTGGTTGCTTGAAGCACACCCTATGTAAATGAAGAGGATGAAGTGAAGTTACAAAGCCATTTACAGCATATGCACTATGGAGAGTATATTTCCTGTTATAGCTGACGTGTAAATTGGCCTTATATTCCCTGCCTCCAGACCCTATTTTCCTGCCTCATCTAAGCCTCATCATCCCTGCAGAACTGTGAGTCAATTAAACCTCTTTCCTTTACAAAATGACCTGGTCTCAGGTATGTCTTGTTAGCAGTGTGAGAATGGACTAATACAGTAAATTCGTACCACAGAGAGTGGGGCATTGCTGTAAAGTTACCCAAAAATGCAGAAATGACTTTGGAACTGGGTAATAGGTAGAGGTTGGAACAGTCTGAAGAGTTCAGAAAAATATAGGAAAAGATGTGAAAGTGTGGAACTTCCTAGAGACTTGTTGAATGGTTTTGATGAAAAGGCTGATAGTGATATGAATAATGAAGTTCAGACTGAAGTGGTCTCAGAAGGAGATGAGAAACTTCTTGGGAACTTGAGCAAAGGTGACTGTTGCTGTGTGCTTTAGCAAAGAGACTGGTAGGATTTTACTCCTGTCCTAGAGATCTGTGGAACTTTGAACTTGTGAGAGAAATGATTTAGGATATCTGGAGAAAGAAATTTCTAGGTAGCAAAGCATTCAAGAGGTGACAGATTATGAAAGTTTGGAAAATTTGTAGCCTGACCATGGAATAGAAAATAAAAATTCATTTTCTGGGGAGAAATTCAAGCTGGATGCAGAAATTTAAATAAATAATGAGGAACCAAATGTTAATCACCAAGACAATGGGGAAAATGTTTCCAGGGCATATCAGAAACCTTTACTGCAGCCTTTCCCATCACAGGCCTAGATGCCTAGGAGGCAAAAATGGTTTTGTGGGCCAGGCCAAGGGCCCCACTGCTATGTGCTGCCTTGGGACTTGGTGCCTTGCATTGCAACCACCTTGGCCCAGGATAAAATGGGCCAAGGTACAGCTAAGGCTCTCACTTCAGAGGATGCAAGCCCCAGGACTTGGTGGCTTCCATGCAGTGTTGAACTTAAGAATGTGTCCGGAGAGGTTCCTGCTGGTGGGTTCATGGTCTTGCTGACTTCAAGAATGAAGCCATGGACCTTGTGGTGAGTGTTACAGCTCTTAAAGATGGTATGGACCCAAAAAGTGAGTGGTGGAAAGGTTTATTGTGAAGAACAGCAGGACAAAGCTTCCACAATGTGGAAGGGGATCTGAGTGGGTTGCCACTGCTGGCTGGGGTGGCCAGCTTTTATTCCCATATTGTTCCCGCCTATGTTCCATTTCTGCCCTATCAGAGTGCCCTTTTTTCAATCCTCCCTGAGTTTGGCTATTTTTAGAATCGTGCTGATTGGTGTGTTTTATAGAACACTGATTGGTGCGTTTCACAGAGCGCTGATTGGTGCATTTTACAGAGCACTGATTGGTGCATTTTACAATACTCTTGTAAGACAGGAAAGTTCCCCAAGTCCCCACTCGATCTAGGAAGTCCAGCTTGCCTCACTTCTCAAGGTTCACAGAAGTCGAGAACTGAGTTTTGGGAACCTCTGCCTGGATTTCAGAGGATGCAAGGAAATGTCTGGATGTCTAGGCAAAAGTTTGCTTCAGGGGTGAGACCCTCAGGGATAATCTCTGCTAGGGCAGTGCAGAAGGGAAATGTGCGGTTGGCGCCCCCATACTGTCTCCACTGGGGCATTGCATAGTGGAGCTGAGAGAAGAGAGCCACTGTCCTCCAGATTCCAGAATGGTAGCTCTACTGACAGCTTGCACTGTGCACCTGAAAAAGCCTCAGACACTGAATGCGAGCCCATGAAAGCATCTGGGAGGTGGCTTGTACTCTCTAGAGCCACAGGAGTGGAGCTGACCAAGGCCATGGGAGCCCACCTCTTGCATCAGCATGCCTTGGATTTGAGACATGGAGTCAAAGAAGATTATCTTGGCTTTAAGGTTTAATAACTGCCCCACTGAATTTTGAACTTGCATGGGCCTCTAGCCCCTTTGTTTTGGTAAATTTCTTTCATTTGGAATGGGAGCATTTATCCAATGCCTGCGCCCCCATTGTATCTAGGAAGTAACTGACTTGCTTTTGATTTAACAGGCTCATAGGTGGAAGGGATTTGCCTTGTCTGAGATGAGACTTTGGCCTGTGGACTTTTGAGTTAATGCTGAAAAGAGTTAAGACTTCGGGGGCTGTTTGGAAGGCATGCCTGGTTTTGAAATGTGAAAAGACATGAGGTCTGGGAGGGACCTGGGGCAGAATAATATAATTTGACTCTGTGTCCCCACTCAAATCTCACCTTAATTTGCAATCCCTATAATCTCCATGTATCAAGGGCATGACCGGGTAGAGGTATTTAGATAATGGAGGTGGTTTCCACCATGCTGTTCTTGTGATAGTCAGTTCTCATGAGATCTAATGGTTTTATAAGCATCTGGCATTTCCCTTGCTTGCATTCATTCCGTCCTGTTGCCTTGTGAAGAAGGTGCCTGCTTCTCCTTTGCCTTCCACCCTTATTGTAAGTTTCCTGAGGCCTCCCTAGCAATGCAGAACCGCGAGTCAATTAAACCTCTTTTATTTATAAATTACTCTATCTTAGTATTTCTTCATAGCAGCATGAGAACACACTAATACATAGACCATGTTTTAAGTACTATGAAAAGTGTTATGGTAATTTCAGAAAAAAGTTATGTAATTCCACATAAGGAGCTTTAGATATGGCTTTACCTGTATAAAGATAATTTATAAGAGGAATGTGTTGGAGTTACCACAGTTAAAGAGATAGAAAAACATGGAGGCTGAAATAGCTGTTAGAAAATTGTATATTGGACCAGTCCTTGATTTATTCATCATGGCTTGAGAAGCCTTATAAGAGTAACTCATGGACTCAGCAAATTCGCTCAGATTTGCATATTATATTACCCTGACATTGAGCTCCAGTTACTGCCAAAAATATTTTATTCCTTACTCTTTAGACTTTACATTGTCTTTTTATTCAAAAAATGAAATGTGTCATATCTTCCCTCAAACATCTGACCTCTTTTTTAACCTGATTTCATTATGTACCTCACCCACCAAATACAGCATTAATTCTATACCCAGATGTCATAATTGAGTCATTATACCTCCTAACAGATCTCTCAAGTGCTAACTCTTACTCATTCAAGTGAATTCCTATGGTATTATCATGACTTCTTGACCCATGTGTCTGCTGAAATTCCCAGTTTCCTCCTATACTTTAAATTCTCATTGATTGTTCATCGTCCAAAGCCTATGTGACTTTTTTTCTGCCAGACTTACTTTATAGTCTTCATATATATATATATATGTGTGTGTGTGTGTGTGTGTGTACGTATATATATATATACAACTTCTTAGTGGGGCAAAAATAAATAAATAACAAAAAATATATAAATTTTATTTATTAGTAGGGCAATAGTATAAGGAGCTTAGAAAGATAAATGGTGAGAATCTTTAAAGATAAAAATTTCTGGGTATTGTGGAAGCAAAGAAGGAGACAAATGAGGATTTGATACGCAACCTAGAGGGCATTAATGCCAGTACATAAACAGAAAGCTGACTGTGAATTTTATTACTTGGTCAAACAGGAAGACTGAGGAAACAAAAATATCATAGGTGCTGTTTTTTTAAAAGGCAGCTATTTAGGATAATCATTTCTAAACTCCTACATGAATGTAAGTTATGTCCATATTACAGAGACCACAGTTTTAGAATTATTTATAAATTATTTTGTATATGACATTTAAGATGGAATCATTAAAATGTCCTGGTAAGACTACCAGGATTGCATACACAGTATAACTGTATTGATCTGGCCATGATAATAGAGCAAACTCAGGTATACCTTATTCAAAACCCTGTGGCAGTTTTCCTACTATATCTTACTTCTTAATATAGTGTGTGGAGGCACAGCCCATACTGTACTATATTCAAGGTGAGAGAAAGAATACAAATATTATTCAGATACATTCCACTTTTAAATTTCATAAGGCAAATACATTTAGTACTGTTTTGTTTCAATATCTCAATTCATTTATTATTCATTTCACTATGCAGTGATATGAAAAAGAAAAAAAGGAAGTTAATATCATTCACTGATCTGGCTTCCCCACTAGAGACCAGCTTTCTTACTAATTCAGACATCTTCTCCTCACTAGATAAATTTATGCAGCCACTCAGTCTTTTACACTAATTGAAAAAATGCTGATTTTGTGCACTGATGGACTACAAAACTTCACTGGAGATTTTCTGTGATCATAAGTACATTTGATCATTTTAAATGGCGCTTAGGGACTATATAACAGAGAGACTAATTCATCTGTGTTTGGAAGGTCTATACCCAGCAGAAAGAGGCATTTCATATTCTACTCATTACTTCTTCCGAGAAAGAGAACTTTAAGTATTTTATCAGAGTTCCAACAAGGAAAAATTCACTTTAATAATGCAATGTAAAGTATATATATGATTTTTTAATACTATAATTAGGATGGGCAGAATACATGATATAATAGGGGCTATTATATCATTTCTATTATAATCTATTAACATTATAAAGTTATCTTATTTTTATTTAAATTAGATACCAAAATTATTTTTAATGATGTGCAATTCATGCCTTCATATCTCATCAGTTTGTCAGTATAAATGATGCCAAAATAATGTTAATATCAATAGCGGATTTCCTTGTTTTTTCAGAATACAGATTCATTTCCTCTTTGCCACTTAAAGGAACACCCCATCACTAAATGAGAGAATTAATGGTTTTCTGGTGCTTTCTACAGAAGATTTGCCCCAAAATATAAGTATGGATTAGAAATAACTACCTTTCTTCAAACAATGTATTTTCTTGCATTCTTAAGTAATGCTGCTTTAAAAAAGAAAAAAAAAAAATGGCTGTGTGGCAGGATCTGTATTTTAGATGCTAGGAATTTAAATGATGAATAAGGAAAGCAAAGACTCCGCTCTCATAAACTATGGATCCGAGGAAGATAATAAGAGACAAACAACAGTAAAGAAGGGGACATCAACTGAAAAGGAGGAAAACTATAAATTAGATAAGGAAATTACCAGGCAGACTGACAGAGGTACATCCTCCTTTACATGAAAGGATCAGGGAAGACCTCCCTAAGAAAATGACATGACCCGAAACCTAAGGAATGAAAAGGAGTTAGCCACAAAAAAAGAACTAGGGAAAATGTGGCTTGCTGAGGTAAAGGAAACAGCTAATACAAAGCCCCTGAATAAATGTTTTTCATTAAAAACATATACCCAAAAAGGATTTGAGTGAACACTGTGACCAGAACTTCAAAATCACTCAAAGAAGCAGCTAAATACAGGACCTGGTACAATGGCTCCCTGCCAGGTTCCGTTCTCTAATTCCACCAAAAGCAAGCAAACTCCTGCTTTCTTAACTCCTTTAAAAATAGAATCTTGGCTGGGTGCAGTGGCTCATGCCTTTAATCCCAGCACTTTGGGAGGCCAAGGTGGGTGGATCGCTTGAGGTCAGGAGTTCGAGACCAGGCTGGCCAACATGGTGAAACCCCATCTCTACTAATACTACAAAAATTAGCTGGGCATAGTGGTACATGCCTATAATCCCAGCTACTTGGGAGGCTGAGGCAGGGGAATCGGTTGAACCCAGGAGGCAGAGGTTGCTGTGACTGAGATCGTGCCACTGCACTGCACTCTAGTCTGGATGACAAGAGTGGAACTCCGTCTCAAAAAAAAAAAAGAAAAAAAAAAGAATCTTACAATCTTACATCTTGGATATGCATCTGTCAGGATTTGCTAGAAAATGGAATATAATACAAATAATTCAAGAGAGTATCATGAAGATAAAACTTTCATGTTGTCAATCCACTTGGCTCAAAAAGAATATTAAGATATCCAGATGCTAACGATAGCGGAAAGTTATTATTACTTCTAAGACAAAATAGATAAAATGGGGATATTACGTTCTTGAAATTCAAGGAGAGCTAGAAACCTTGAGTATTGGCCATAAGGAAATAAATATGGCAAAGAGAGAGGTTCAGTCACTGCCGAAACATGGTACAAAACAGAAAAAAAAAAAAAAAGGGAAATGAATATACCATTCTTTCTTTGTTTTTGTACTTTCTCAACTCCTGTCAGTATCTCTCATTGACGAAACCCAGTGGCGTACTAGTTGACTTAGGGGCACAAGAAATGCAGTGTCTGAGGGTAAGCCTCTTGGGCACAGAACAGTCAAGGAAGAAATGTAATGCACCTGAGGTATGGAAGGTGCTAACTGAAAAAAGTAAGCACAGCATGCAGAAAGACATGTCCAAAACAGCAGTGTCTGAGAACCAAATTCAGGCAAGCAAATTTCTCTTTTATACATCAATGAAATTTAACAAGAGGACAAATATATGCCCTTGTTTTGAACACATGTAAGGGAAATACGTCCAAAAACTTGAAACCTTACTGACTGAGGTCAGTCATTTGTCTAAATCAACCCTAAAAGAAAATCTGTAGCGTTTTTAACAAAACAAGTTAAGGAGATTTTAACTTTGGAAAGAAAACTGGGAGGTAGACAAAAGAAAAGCTCGTGACAATCAGACATGAAGTTTATTTTATGACTGATGAATAGTTATTAATTTGAGAATGAATGAAAATCTGTAACTGTGACTACCTTGAGCACCCTCGGGGCAAAGTATGCCTCTGCCTGATTGATTGAGCACATCAGAATATTACAGCTTAATAATAAAAGGCATTAGGTTCTTTCATTTTCTCTAGCTTCAATAAGCAATTTCTCGTTTATTAATTCAGTTTTGTTTCAGGCTCCTACTAAGATACTGAAATAGAATACATCGCTGGCTCATTTCACTGCGGCCCCAGAGGAACTACAGAAGTGGGAAGAGGCAGGAGGTGGGGATCAAGATAAGAAGTCAGTGAGACAACTGGAGTGTTGGAGAATTCTCTTGAAGTAGTATAGGTAAACTGGTTGTACCAACTCAGAGCAGGAAACCTCCAGCTTAATTATGGAAAAGTATGTGAAAGGTGCTAACCCTGGAACTCTACTGTCTTTACTTGGGACAATGAATATCTTCCCATGTATCTGCAGATACTCAAACTGTTGAGGCAGGTGATCTAATGAATAAAATTAGGACAGTGCAGAAGGCTTCAAACATGAATTGAGAAAAACAGGGAGGGGTTTTGACTTGCCTAAATTTGTGATTTCCCATCTTTCTCTCATGAGACTATGAGGATAGGTGGATGAAAATCTATGGAGTGAAGCTCCCACTGACTATAACTAGACAGCCTCATGAAATATGTAAATAACTATCTTCAGAAATTGAACAAAGGCAGTAGAGAAATGTGATTTCTTACTGAAGAAGAAAACGAGATAAACTGAAAGATGACATTATATTTCCTTCTGGAAGAATTTCCAGACCACGGTAAAAAGAGGGGCAATTTAGGCAGGATTTTGCAGCCTTTCTAAGTTGAGGAGAAAAATGCTGGAGTTCTAAGAGTCTGAAATAGCTAAATTTCAAAGAAAGAGACCAAAGGAGAAATAGATGTGCAGAAAATATACCCTAAATCCTGTATAAGGCCCCCACTGAGGAAACTGCTGAATATTAAGCTTTGTATGCATAAGATTTATGATGCTGGATACAGAAATACTGCCAAAAATTGTTCAATGCTCTTCAAAGAAAGACATAATTGGTCACTTAACAATGTTGGAATTTATAATAACTGGCATGTAACAAAAATAATAGACATGAAACAAGCAGGATAATATGAACCATAACCAAGAAAAAGTCCATTCTTGGCACCTCAGATACTTTGCGTTTTTACTCATCATTCCAGCTCTGATATGGGATAGGGACACCAACCAGGGTTGGGGGTGGGAGTAAGACTGCCAGCATGGTGAGCTCAGAAGACAGAGCCTCAAGCCAAAGACGATTATTCTCAAGACCCCAAAAATTTATGTGTTGAAGATTTAACCCCTAGTTCCTCAAATGACTCAGAATGGAAATAAGGTATTTACAGAGGTGACTAAATTAAAATGAGGCCATTAGAAGGGGACTGATCCAGTATGACTGGTGTCCTCATAAGGAGAAGAAATTTAAACATAGACACCAGAGAGGGAAGACAATGTGAAGACACAGGGAGAAGACTTTCATTTACCAGCAAAGGAGAGAAGTCTGAGTCCATCTTTACTCACGGCCCTCAGTAAACACCAACCCTGCTGATGCCCTGATCTCAGATTTCTGAACTCAAGAACTGTGAGCAAATGAACTTCTGTCATTTAATCCACCCATTCTGTGGCACTTTGTTATGGCAGCCCTAGCAAAGTCATATATACTACAAGATTTTTAATCAGAAGGGTATTAAGAGGTAGACAGCATTGACTCAAACAACCAATGAGATTTACATGAGATACAAATTGTAACGTATTACTTTTCACGTTTTTCTTTTTCACTTTTCTGAATCAGCTGGTTAAGATTTCTGGATTGATTACTACTTAACTGTGACACCAGTTATATCCTTACTCTTAATGTTACTTATTTATTTATTTATTTATTTATTTATTTATTTATTTAGACAGTATCTCACTGTGTTGCCCAGGCTGGAGTGCAGCGGCATAATAGTGGCTCACTGCAGCCTCAGCCTCCTTGGGTTCAGGTGATCCTCCCACCTCAGACTCTCTAGTAGTTGGTACAATAGCTATGTGCTACCATGCCTGGCTAATTTTTCTATTTTTTGTAGAGATGAGGTTTTGCCTTGTTGGCCAGTCTGGTCTTGAACTCTTGGACTGAAGAAATCCACCTGCCTTGGCCTCCCAAAGTGCTGGGATTACAGGCATGAGCCACCGTGCCCAGCTTTAATATTGCTTTTTACATTCAATGTCATTCTTTTGTATCAGTGCAATACTAGCTACAATTTCCTTATTATTGTCTAAGTCATACGACGGAACCAATCAGTTATTGAGTTTGTAGTTTTTGACGGGCAACTCAGTTTCCTTTGCTATTGCTTTCTTGTAAGAAATGATTTGCTTACCTGAGTAGTTCAACCATAAAGTGACTTTTTATATGGCAAACATTCCCACAGACCAAACAGTTAGAAAAAAAAAAAAATCACTGTATCTATTCTACAGTTCATTAGGTTAGGAATTGAATCAATTCTATTGATTTAAGTTTAGTAGTCTCTGTTCCCTGTTTGGAAATCAACAGTGAACTCTAATCATAATCTTTCTCTTTATATATGTGCATGTTGTAGTGCTCAAATGTGTGCTCTCCAGAATCTTTCTTGCTGTTGTACAGTCACTATTCTCTCAATGATACAACAGTTTTCTTCCAAGGAAGAACAAGAAAACCTGACACAGAGGTTGGAACAAGCACTGTCAAAAACTACACACATGACCCTTACCCATCCAACAATGATACATGTGTGTGTGTGTGTGTGTATATGTATGTGTGTGTGTGTGTTTGTATATATATATGCATGTCTATTGATCATATCCTGTAATTAAATGATTCAGTTTATGCTAAAGAATGACCAACAAGGACTGAGAATTTCAACCAACATACTAAACAACTTTTGGACCAACCATATTTCCTGTCTGTGCTAAACAATTCTGAGACCAAATGAACTTTACTGCTTCTGAGCTAAATAATAGGTGTAATTGGTAAAATAACATAATTGCTCATTTCAGGGAATATTTGTTCCTGGAAGCCTGGATAATGAAAAAATTAAATTAGATTATTTTCCCACATGAACATTTTGCTCATTAAGGACTTCCCAAAAAATACAAAGTTATTTTGTATACAAACTGCTTCGTTTCAACCAGTCCTCTACCTTGGATGATCTGTCTTAAAATTACTAAGGGTGACTGATAAAATCATGTGGATATTGTTGGATAAATTCTGATAATGAGACCAAACTACTATCTGGTCGATGTGATTTTTCTCTACGAAGATGCTAAATCCAATAAACTCAGCTTTGCTTGTTCAACTGTCAATGATTTTGGCCAATGTTTTTTAAAGCAATAGAGAATTTTGAAGGATTTTTAGCAAATGATTATAATCAAATCTGCATTGGAAAATATTATCCTGAATAGAGTAGCAAGAGAAGATTTGCAGAGTTCAATGAATAGCTTCAAACTCCTAAGCTTTTTGTGTGATAACATTCTAAATTCTCATAATTATTTTTTATTTAGACATTTTTACAGTTAAAAGAATAAACTTTTAAATAGTATTTATGGACTTTCTGATATTTTACATATCACTATAAATCAGTGAATGTATTACATATTCTGTCAACATTAATCTATGAAGTTACTTATGTGATAATATTGATACTCAGGGATATTAGAGCGAAGAACTAGGTCTCAATTTCTAATGACTGCAAGCAGGCATTGCCTACCTGAAAGTCTCTGGAGAAGTCAGCTAGCTCGTTTGCCATCTCTTAACAGCAATGTTACTGTCAGTCAATCCAGCCACCCAGTTTTAAAGATAAAGTACTGACATGAAAGTAATCAAATTATTAAATGGAAAATTGTTTTTTCATATTGTTTGCTGAATGATTCTACATAATTCACTAGTCAAGAGCTCTCATTACATTTATACACATTATAATGTATATCCAATTCATATTGCATTCAGAAAAATTCTAAGTACATTCTTGTATACAGAACTATGATTCCAATACTGATCAGTTTGTATTCATGTTCAAAGCTTGTGATTACTGGGAACATTTCTCCTAGAATTGCCCAGCCTCTAAGGCTATTGATCTAGTGCCAAACCTTACTGCATTTATCCATCTATTTTCAGCTGATGTGCTGGATTTGACCTTTGCTATGCTCTGTAATTTTACTTCTCTGAAGTTCCTTATACTGAATATGTCTATGACAATAAATCGCTCCTTAAATGTAGTCCTTGAATTAACTATAAGCTTTAATAGAGCAGAGTAGCTTATTTATCAGTTTATTTTGTATCTTTCTGAATGATTATCCTAATCACCAGTTCTGGTTTTATTTATTTAACAAGTTATATGCAGTCACATATTATTTAAAGTTTTATGATTTATTTTATTGTGTATCAGAGATTTTGAATTTGAAAGCTATGGAAAAGTATAAATCATTATACAAATGTTTGATGCTTTATTAACAATTTCACTATAATGTGTATTTTTATTCTTCAGTGAAAATACATTATATAATGTAAATACTTCTGAAGAATTTTTATCTTGAGTCCTAGTAATGGAGCGGAGGTATTTGCGTAGCTATGAATGAATCTATACTTCATTTCTATATTACTGTGATGGTTTCTAAAGGCTTTCTTCCTCTTAACTTCATTTCAACCTATTTTCCACCCCAACTCTAAGCAAAAATTCCATTCATTCATACCCATTTCCAAAGTTATTATAATGTTCAATTTCACTGAAGATACTGCTACCTATGTAACTAGTAAAAACAGTATGAGAATGTCTCTGGGCTTTTCATAAGAAATACCTCAACTTTTCAAAACAGCCTTAGACAGATTAATTAACACCTAAATGGTATGTATATATTTAGGGTGTTTCTAACAGGCTACAATAATGTCTGTAATCATTTAAAGACTGAAAGACACAATAGGGGAAAAACTTGGCTCAGCAGCACAACGTTGACCTCTAATGTTGGAATCACAACAAATCTGGTGTGGATTCTGTTCTCTTCATCAAGAGAAGAACTGACTTTTCTCTTCGACATGTATGCTCTAAACTGCATAATCTAATGGTCCTTCCACTTTTAGGTGACAGTTTTAGATTCATTTGAAATAGTATCAGCCCTTTGATTAAAATTAGACAGAATAATTTTCGGGGGAGTAAGGAGAAGTAGTTGAGTGTTATCAGGGGAAGATATATTGTAGTGACCTCTGGTAAAATTATTCTAGTAAAACAGAAAACATATTTATACATTTTAGATATTATTCAGCAAATATATATGGCTCCTTTCTATGTGGGTATTCTTTTTTAATAGTTATTCAACACCATGCTACTTAATTTGACCAACGAAATATTAGTGTCAGGAAGAACCTGAAGAGCCTGTATTGTGCACTCATCCTTTTTCCCCTGCATTAAAATCATGGACTCAAGCGGCAAGATAGAATCTCTGTCAGTCTGTGTGGCTGCAATATTTACATACTTTGAATGATAGCTGTATTTGCGTTTTTTTTTAAGGCACTAAGATTTGTACATATTTTATCACTGCATTCTAACTTGGTTCATCCTAACTGATACAAATGTTGATTAAGTTCAACTCATTCTAAGATCTGTAAAACTATCTAAGACAGTTCCCTTCATTTGACAAATCAATTGAGTGTTCAGAGAGTGAAGTCCTGTGTTATACGACTCCTCTGTTCATTAATAGGCTTTTATAAAGAGTGATACTAGTTTTTATTCCTTCTTACTTTCCTTTGCTTCTAAAATGATTGAAATCTAGTTTGCACTCTGACATCCAAAATATAATTAACTAAGCTACCTAACAGCCTTCTTACTCACAAGTGTAATCAACATTTTAAACTTCATCTTATTCATACTTTCACAATATTTGATTCTTCCTCTTTGAGCTCCCCCTTTTTTGACTTCCAGGGCATAATTTACCTTTAGACAATCATCTACCTTCTTGGACTCTCATTCTCTGAAGCTTTTCCTCTCCCTGGCAATATTCTAAATACTAACTTTTTAAGGGTTTTATCTTTAGCTGTCTTTCTCTCATTAAGCATTGTTACTACGCAATCTGACCAAGTCTATGGTCTTTAACCTTCCCCCAAAGAACTGTTCAGGTTTCATGTTTTCTATGAGCTTCAGATTAAAATTTCTTACTATCCAAAAGATATTGTTTATGCCTTGAGGCAACTGACTTTCATTATGATATGGAAGTGTTGGGAAGGGAAGAGCATGGTCTCTTTAAATGATCTGAAAGTGGGGCAGGGAAGTGCTGGGTAAAGGAGGGTGTGGCCCCTGGCTAGGGCTCCATCCCAGGAACCTTGGTGAGGACAAGCATTTCCTGCCCAAATGTTGCATTTCCCAAGACCAACCTGGCCTGCCATGTCCCCATCCTGTACCTATAAAAAACACCGAGACCATAGCAGGCAGATACACAAGTTGCCAGACGTCAAGAGGAGCACAACAGCAAAGAAACACACAAGTGGCTAGACGTCGAGGGGAACGCACTAACCAGCACTGAGCATGCTGGCAGGCTGCTGACCAGCAGAACAGAGCGAAGTTTGGCTGGAGCAGTCAGAAGAGAGCTTAGGCCACTGAGCGGCCCGACTCCAGGGAAAACCTTCCCAATCCATCCCCTTCTGGCTTCCCCCATCTGCTGAGAGCTACCTGGACTCAATAAAACCTTGCACTTATTCTCCAAGCCCAGGTATGATCCAATTCTTCCGGTACATCAAGGCAAGAACCAGGGATACAGAAAGCCCTCTTTCCTTAAGACAAAGTAGAGGGCTGGTTAACACAAGCCACCCTATAGGGGGCAAAACTAAAAGAGCACCCTGTAACACATGCCCACTGGGGCTTCAGGAGCTGTAAACATTCATCCCTAGACATTGCCATGGGGTGGGAGCCCCATAGCCGGCCGGTCTGTCTGCTCCCTAGAGGTCTGAGGATCGGGGCACTGAAGAAGTGAGCCGCACCCCCTCACACGCCCTGCGAGTGGGACGAGGGAACTTTTCCCATTTTAATTATACCTACCATTTTGCCCATATTTGTACAATCACTAAGCCCAAAATTTCTGTTTAATTCTATATACCACCTTCCATTCACTGTCCTTCCTATGCCTTCCTATGCCTTCCTATACTACAGTTTGCAAAAACATACCATTTTCTCCCATTTAATATGTTTTAAATCTTTTTCTTTCTTATGATAACCATTGCTGCTTCATTTATGTAGGGCTTTATCTTTTATTTTGAAATGCTGTCTCCTTCATCTTTAAACTGGATTAGTGTTTCAAGTTCCATCATCTCCTCTCATTTCTCGATGAGACACAAGATAGTTTTCTAAGTAACACTTGATCTTTTTTGTTTTGCTTACATTATTTCCATGACTCTTCAATTCAGTTTTTAAACTTTAAAAATTTCATATATCCCATAGACATATAAACAACTAAATGCATAAAATAAATGCATCTACCTGATTGCTGATGGAGATGCAGATTTTTTTTCACTGACCTTGTGCTTTAACCCCAATCTGATTATATACCATAAATTGCCCTCTAGGAATCCTTAAGGCTCCTTGGAATTAAATTTTGAAACCAATATCAAATATCTTACCAATATGAAAAGCCAGTAACAGTAATAGATATAGCACAAATTAGATGGCACATGTTACTCTTTATTATTCAGATTTATGTTACTTTGTACCTTCCTTTTACTATATACCACATATAATACTTATTTTTAGTTTCATTTGTAGTTTTATCAGTCTGAAGTGTTTTTCCTATTTCTCTTTTTGGTTCACTTTTATTAAGATTAATTAAAATTAGTTGGAGGCTTTAGTCTTGGATTTATACCAATGGTTGTTCTATGTTCAGCTCCGTTCTATGTTCAGCCTCTCTTCTTCCTATTATTCTTTTCATGTGTCTATTTTAAAAACAGATTGATCAAAATCCTAGTTCAGTATTACAGGCTGCAGTATTCAAAGTCTTCCAAATAATTTTTGAAGTTGGTTCTAACGAAAGCAAAAAAGAGTGTATTTTCTTACTCAAGATTAAAAACTCTTGAGCTGTTAGTTTCTCATCATTTTCTGGATGACATTCTGCAATAAAATAAAATAACAAGTAAAGCAATGAATGAATATGATGGAAAGGATATTATAGAAACATATGAATCCTCGTTTTAGTGGTTCCTAGGGTTTAGCTGTATTCTTGCCTTTTGGTGGATTCAGTGTTCAATCTTTTATTATGTAAACTGCACTGGTGTTCACAAAATACTCTATGTGTATTAGCTAAATTGAATTAAAATTCCTTAATTTATACCTGACTCAAAAAATTATATACACATAATCACAAAAAGTTGCATTATTTCAGGAACTTTAAAATTTTCCTAGATCCTACCCAAGGACTTCAACTTGAAGAACACTATTCTGGGCAAAGTTCATTCATTTTTCCTCAGTGTTCCCATAGTTCCTCATTCAGAAGTCATTTGTAGTTGAATCATTCCCTTTAATAACTTGGTTCATAGCTTGTCACTACTGTCTCCCATACTCTGAACTCTTTAATGGAAGAAATTGTGCTCCATTCACCTTTATTTATCGAGTTATCTTTATTCTATGATTTTAATGTTTGGATGTAGAAGATGGTAGTTCATATTTATGTGATACTCTGAAGATCATCCCAGACTTTTGAAAGTTAAAAAGAGCAGCACTTTGGGAGGCCGAAGCAGGCGGATCATGATTAAGAGATAGAGACCATCCTGGCCAACATGGTGAAATCCCGTCGTCTCTACTAAAAAATACAAAAATTAGCTGGGCATGGTGGCACATGCCTATAGTCCCAGCTACTTGGGAGGTTGAGGCAGCTTAAAATCCGGGAGGCGGAGGTTGCAGTGAGCCAAGAGAGTGCCACTGCACTCCAGTCTGGTGACAGAAGGAGACTCCGTCTCAAAAAAACAAAACAAAACAAATCAAACAGAAAAAGAACATTAGAGGTTAGGTAATTTTGTGTCCCAACCTACATAAACATCTATTTTTAAAAGCTTTGGACAACTGGTCATCCATCTCTGTTTAAATATGGTATTGATTCATGACATACCTTGTTCTATCAATGGGTAATGTTAGCTCATGTATATTGATACACAACTTCAATGTCAATTTTTAATCTCCACAATGACAGAAAATACTTACCCATTTTAAGTAATTATTAGTCAGCTAGGGCTGCCATAACAAAATATCATAGACTGAGTGGCTTAAATAAAAGAAAAATATTTTATTACAGTTCTGGAGGTCAAAAGTCTAAGATCAAAGAGATGATAAGTCTGTCTTTTCCAGAGGCTCCTTTCCTTTTCCATCAAATGACTGCCTTCTCACTGTCCTCATGTGGTGTTTTCTCTGTGCTCATGCTGATATGTCTCTCTCTTCTTAGGACACCAGTCATACTGTGTTAGTGGCCCTCCCTTAACAATCTTATTTAACCTGTATATTCTTCTTCAAGAATGTCTCTCCAAATACACTCACGTTGAAGGTTAAGATTTCAACAGATGAATTTGGATCTGGGGGACACAATTCAGTCCAGAATAGTAATAAAAGGTCTATGATTAGCTTAATTCCTGCTCACATAATTAGAAAAGCATCTTTATATTTTAATTTTTGAACAATGATTCTAAAAAAATTCTATTTGATCTCAGAATTTAAAATTGTTCTTTATAGTCCAATCTCTCAGTATCTGTGAGCCATCTCATAGTCTCAATAATTTACAAATACATTGATTATTTAGAACTAGTGCCATAATAATTATGTTTTCCTTCTCAAATTTGTCAAAAAATGATATTTCCTTCACTCATGTTTAGGAAGTATGATTCATTTCCTGCTGAAAATTACTAATTTTATGAAGTATAAGTAAAATAAAGCAGGGAGAACAATTTCTCTGAAGAGTCACTTCAATTTTTATTAACAGAAAATTATTCAAAATACAAAGTATATCTACTTGTATTTCCACTAAAATCATTTTGGTTGTAAATTACAGAGTATTTGTTTGAAATCAAATATGCATATTTCATCTTATTCTGAATGACAGCTACCATATGTAGTTTTTCAACCACATAAATTATATTAGACATAAATCAGTAGCATGGCCAATTTAATGGCATATGTTTGGGATCATTTTTCTTTCAACTTTTAACTTCAGTATTTTAATTATAGCTAAAACACATTTTATAATAATCTAAGAGTTTCTGAATATGCCAGTAATAATCTCTTGACATTCATCTTATATTGATTAAATTTCTGCATTTTGTTTATATTTTTGGAAGCTACTGGTAGTATGGATATAAAAAATTCTTGAGTGCTTCAATTTAATTGATAAAGTGATTATAGTGCCTTACTGCTTATAATATTTACCATGTTCTCACAATGTAGTAAATATTGTTATTTCTGTAGACCTTAATAACAGTAGCTATTTTCACTTGAGTGCTGTTTGTATAGAGATGAAAGTGTATAATTAAATGATTTTTCTCACCAAATATACTGAGTGAATACCTCTTGTACTATCTCAGAGTCAAAATAAAAAGGGGATCTCAACAATAAACAGAAAAGTACTGTCATATAGAAAAAAGGAAATAGACATTCTATGTTTTCAAGGAGGATGTATGTTTACTAGAGAAAATTTTCAGAAGAGTAGTATTCTTTGTGATTATAGAAAGGTTTATTTGAATTACATATTTATGCATGTTATCTTACATATATAGTGACTTTTTACTATTTAGGTAAAAGATAACATTTTACTACTTAGATAAATAAATTTGAGTACTCTAAGTAGACTCTATAACCAACATATTAAGTGAAGCTTTTCTTTTTAATTGATTAATACAGATTAGAAAATTGGGTATTCAGCCTACTAATTTAAAAATAATACACAAAATTTATGTGACATGATTAATTTTATAACTTATTTTCTTATATAAAAATCCTATTAAAAACAGAAAATCCTTAGCAATATATAACAATGAACGCTGTAACAATTCTTTAGCAGTAAGGAATCTATTCTGCTACAATCTAGCTTTATAACCTTGGCACTCTCAACTTCTTAAAACTATAGGCAGATTTTATGGCAGGAACTTCGCACACTGGAGACTAAAAGGAAGATAAGTGGATGATAATACTTCAGGTGTTTTTTAATATACCTCTCAGGTATTTACTTAAACAAAACTTGCTGGAGGTGGTGATCATCTCTAGTTGAGACAATGGGGACCTGTGGCAGAACCAGAGATGTCTTTCTAAGAATCTTACCTCCCAAGGATCTCTATGACAAGGTTAAATTACCTTTAGGGGTCAGGTGGAGTATGTGTACTTTTGGAGACCTACTGGCTACTTTAGAACAAATGGATAGAAACACTCTTCGTTACATTAGAAATCCAGAATTTATTTTCACTTTTCTTCTGCCTGTTTTTGAGATACAGTATTTTCAGATAAGCACATATTGTACATATTTAACAACGTAAGTTTAAGATTCTGGAATGATCTGCTCAATTACAAGTTATAATCTGTATCTTGTGGCTTCTGAAAGCTTGAAAATTGTTGCAGAAGAGAAACAGCAATGTGGTAGCTGTCTTATTAAGGCAAGCACACAAGTTATTACAAAAAAAATTTGTAGAAAAACAAGGTTAACATAAAGGGGGAAAAATCCACCGGGAACTTTATTACTATGGAAACATTATAGTGTACATATACTATCAAAAAATCAAGCCAGCAAATTAACTCATCTATCTTTTCTAATATGTAATTCTATAATTTATTTTGATGCTTAAACCTAAAATTTCCTTTCTGAAGAGAAAACTAATGCAACATTGCATTCAAGTTTCCTGTCATAATAACTTTCAGTAAACTCAAAAATGAATGTGTTGTTTGTATAGTGTAAATATTTTTATGTACTATACTCACATTATGTGATGATCAGGGTGCCCAGTATGCTTATCAAAATACGTGATCTAGGCAGGTAAATTTCCTTTCCTAAAAAGAAGTATGCATGTAGTATTTTAAAGTTAAATGAATAAAAACAAAAACTAAACAAACAATATGGGTCACTGTTTTTAGTGTGTTTTATAAATTTCTAGATATTAATTTTTATCACTTTCCCTTCTTGATATTAGGCTTATTAATGTTCATCACTAATTTCAGCATCTATTGCTTTTGTATGAAAATTCAAGTGACCGTTTTTCCACATTAAATTCCATTTAGGAAAAAAATACATTTCCTCGGGTGAATACAATCACGATATAGATTTTCGTTTTAATTAGATAATCAGTTAAACTTATCCTGCAACACTTATTTTAAATTAAATAGAAGAAAGTCAGGTGAGTAGTTTGCCTGTAAGATACTATGCTGTATATATTCTGAATATTTTTACATCTGATAACTTGTAAGTATAAATAGATTTGGGAGATCATCTGAAAGCTTGCATTTAAATATTGTATATATGGATATGATATGTGTGCACAGGTATGTGTGTCATGTTTTATGTACATATATTATATATATACTAATGTTTGCTTTTCAATCACGTCTATAGAAAACAAGACATATGAAGAAGAAACACATATAAGTTTTTTAAATTTTGGTTACAACTAGTGCCATTTCAAATAATTATAAAAATATATTATTTCCTGAATCATCTCTGTATATTCTAGGATGAACTGTATCCTAAAATAAGAGTCTACATAATAATATGAGCTTTCATTATCATTTAGAATTTGTAAAAAAGCGATTAAATGTTTACCTAATTAAATCATGTTTTCAAATTTGTCATTCTGTACCTATACAATTCAAGGTAATATTGGTTGTCTTAAATACAATTAGTTGTTTTTTTTTTTTTTAAAAAAAAGACTAAAATTAATGGAGAGTAAAGAAAGGCTTTATATTTCTCGAACATATTGCTTATCTTTGGTTCAAACATTTTCTTCTGTAAACAGAATCTTTGGGGAGTCAATAACATAATGAATAATAGTCATTAGTATCAGCCTGCATTTACATGTGCTGGCACATTTTTCATGTCACTGGTAATCTACTAGTATTTTGCAACACAATGAAACCTATTTGGGTAGAAAATTACAGAGGCATAGAAAAGTAGATTATCATCTTTCTGGGCAGCTTTTTTTTATAAGAATTTTTTAGCAGCATTTCTCATTTAATTAGCTTAATATAGGAGTAGAAATATAAATATTTAAGTACATTATGAGAACAAAATGGTAGGTAATTATTGGCAAAGTTTTATTTTTCTGATTAACTTCTCTGAAAAGGGAATAGTTAAGTGAATAATTTGGAAGGATGCACTGAGTTTCAGGTTAATAGGGGTTGGTACTTTCTACTTTAACAAGAGAAACTAAATCAAGAGTGTTGCTGTATAAGGAAAACATACATTTGAAGTCAATCAAGCTGTCTCCCTCAATTAACCTGGAAACTATTTGTGGAAAATAAAACAATGTCTAGTTCCATGAACTATAAGCATTTTTGAAACACTGTGCTAATAGGAGACAGAGATTTTCTGAAGAAAGATTGCATGTTATTCAAATAACTTACAATATTGTAACAAGTCAGGATTTTCATCATACTGTAGTTATTATGAAACATCTAATTTGCTCTTCATAGTGATTCTATGAACATCTTCCATCTATTTGAAGAACTACATGAGAGAAAAATAGCAGAAGTATGATTACCCTTGCAGAAAGTTTCCTGAGAGCTAGCCCAGTGTACTTTTTACTCATGCCACCATTAGACCCTCAACAACCTTGCACAGACAGGTGATAATAGCTTTACTTGGGTGAACATCAAAAAAGGTGTGAATCTAAGACATAAATGTGAATGAAAGGCAGGTTAGAAAAGCAGAACAAACCAGACTAGAAAATCAGAAATAGCAGCTTGTTCCCTAGCCATTTATGTCTACTTTCTGTGGACATACTTACAGACAGACAATCTTTTTATTATTTTTGAAAGCAGGAAAATTAGATAAATGTGCCTTTTAATTTCAGTGGAAAAGTGTTTTTGATTCTTCCATTGCATTATTTTTGTAACTCTATAAGGTCTAGTATTATCACCTTTCTTATAAGGAAAAGTAAATGACATAGATGGAATGTCGAGTCTTAGCTTCATGTAAATGGTGTTACACATCACTATAATACTTCCAAAATAAGAAAAAAAATAAATTAACTTCTGAATTTATATTTGACATTTGCATGTGAAGCCCAAACTCGCAAAAATTCTTCAAAGATCTGTATTTCATGTATTTCCTATTTTAATATTTCAATTAATAATTGACTCTATGGTATAGTTAGATGGAGCTCTGTTTTTTTGGAGAAGACTCATAATCTGAAATATGGGAAGAAAAATCTTCTTAAATTAAGGACTGATAAAAATAAAAAGTATTTGATGTTAGCAACGTGATATAACACGTTGAGTGAGCTCTTCAGCAACTTCCAAAGATTTCTGAGGGTACTTTGCTCCTGGGTGTTTAGAGTGGGAGAGAAAAGAAAAGACAATGTGTCAGAAAGCAAGTCAAATGTTAGATACAGCTTTGATACTGCTAGATATATACTACAACTGTGATACTACTTTGATACTACTAGATACTACTTGATACTACTTTGATACTACTTTGATACATCCAGATACTACTGGATGGGGAAAGTCTTCAAAAATAACTGCACATTAATAAAAAAGGAAGAAACCATTGGGGAATTAAATATTTAGTTGAGCTTCTCTGTAAATGAAACAATACTAGGAAGACAAAAAAAATGAGCATTTTTGGGGAATATGCCTGACAGAACACCAACAATTCTGGCTTTTAATTTTTACTCATAAGTCCCATTAAAATCAATTCTTAGTAAAAGATGGCATAAGTCATAAAAATTTCAAACTGTTAATTGTTTATCATATACAGATTAATAAATGTATAATGTTGCTAAATATGACAAACAGCATATGACTTAATAAATGACTCCTGTCATTTATCTACATATTTCAAAATGTGTTCCTAATATAATATGTCAATGTGACCGCTATTGATTCAAACCATGCCATGGAGCACTATTTTTCATAATCAAATTATGTAGCTATTTAGCACAGGTGAGAAGAACAGATACATTGTTGTGAACTGTCCCCTATTTATGGTTCATCTTTGATTTTTTACCACGAATTTTTGTATTTTTTTATCATTATGTAAAATCTAATTCAAAATCATCTTTTAGTTTGTTGAATAGATTTTTCCACACATCCTATATAACAAGTGGATCAGAATTCAACTATGATATAAAGCATCATAATCATATTTATATACGAATTCATGAGAAGGAAATATGTGTAAAATATTTTCATACTGTTTTTAAAATTAGTAAAAGTATAACTTTCATCTTTTTTACTGTAACCATTTTCATAGGAAAATGTAGATCTATTTATTTCCATGATTTTACACACATTAACATATGATACATGAATGTAAAATTAAAACAGAAATATTTTATATAGACTTTATTCATGCTTACTTAATAGTCATCTTTTCTCTCCTCTTTCTTCCTTTTACATATCATGTATCTAAGTCTACTCAGTACCTTATTTCTTATTTAAATTTGGAGCACCTGTTTTCATACTTGTGACTTTCTTTTTCAGTTTTTAAAAGTAATTAATTATATGTTTTACAGACACATACATACACACATTTATCCTTGTGAACCCACGACCCAACCTGAGAACTAGAAAATTGCTAAAGCTAACCTGTGTGTTCATTTCTAATTCCATCCTCCCTCTCCCTTATCCCCTTATCCAAACATAAACACTATCCTGTGTGTTTTTTTATTAGTATTTGCTTTCCTTTATCAAAAGATGACTTAGCATATTTAGATGTGCCCATACATATAGATTTAGTTTTGAATTTATATAAATGGTATGCATTATTAGGGACCTTGTTTTTTTTACTCAAATTACGTATATAAGATTTACCCATGTTATTCCCCATGCATCTCTGGTTAATTCATTTTCACCAATGCGTAATATTTGGTTTTGTGACCAAATCAAATTTTATATTTCCATTCTTCTTATATTGGCTGTTTGCTTGGTTTCTATAGTGGGTTGAATAGCGTCCCCTTCAGAATATAACTTTATTAGCAAATAGGTCTTTGTGAATGTAATTAATTAAGGATCCTGATATAGTTATTATCTTGGATATAGAGCAGATCCTAAATCCACTGACTGGTATTCTTATAAGAAGAGGAGAGGACACAGAGACAGGGAGGAAGAACATATGTGAGGACAGAAGCAGAGATTGGAGATATATTGTCATAAGCTAAGAAAATTCAGGAAGCACTAAGAAGTAGAGAATCAAATATTTTTTTCCCAGTAGCCTTCAGAGGGAGCTTGGCCCTGCCAGTACCTTGAATTCAGACTTCCATGCAAATAAATGTATGTTTTCCTAAGTCTTTGTTCTATCACCTGTGTCTCTTTATCTCTACTTTAAATAGTCTAGTTTTCTGAGCCTCTGGACTTCATCCCAGCAAAACGTTCCAACTTGTTGTCCTGCTGAATATGCAGTTCCCACTCTTTCATGAGAGGTGTTTCATCAGTTAGTGAACCCATTCACTGAGGGGTAAATCTGCATAATTTCATATTCTGTTTATTTTCCTCTGCCATATACTTTTATACTGTCCCTTTCTTGATAATTATTATTATTCTATAATTTATCTCTTTAAGCCTTAGTATTAATACATGATTATTTTATATTCTGCATCTAATAATTTAAAATGTAAATTCTTCAGGGATCCATCTCCTTATTTCTCCTAGATCCCTAGTGGTAGCTTGTTTTACGTATTTTGTGTGCCATTTGAAAATACTAGGTTTCAAATTTTGTGTGAGGACCCTGAACAGATTTTAGTTTATATCATCAACTCACGTACTTACTCCTGGAGGGTTTAGTCATGATCTTAAAGGGCATTTCTTTATTTAATTCCTTACTTACAGAAGGAACCTGTATTAGGGTTCTCTAGAGGAACAGAAGTAATAGGATATATATGTATATGAAGGGAAGCTTATTAAGTATTAACTCACACAATCACAAGGTCCCACAATAGGCTGTCTGCACACTGAGGAGAAAGGAAGGCCAGTCTGAGTCCCAAAACTGAAGAACTTGGAGTCCAATGTTCGAGGGCAGGAAGCATCCGTCACGGGAGAAAGATGTAGACTGGGAGGCTAGGCCAGTCTAGTCTTTTCTTTTTTTTTTTTTTTTTTTTTTTTTTTTTTTGCTTACTTTATATTCTAGCCATGCTGGCAACTGATTAGAATGTGCCTACCCAAATTAAGGGTGGATCTGCCTTTCCCAGCCCACTGACTCAAATGTTAATCTCCTATGACAACACCCTAACAGGCACATCCAGGAACAATATTTTGCATCCTTCAATATAATCGAGTTGGCATTCAATATTAACCATCACAAATCCACCCCTTGTCAACTTGAATCCATACACATCTCCTGAGATCACACATAATCTTCAAATAAAAACAATAATAAGGTCATAATTATGCCTAACATAATACAACTGTCCTTCATACAACCGGCAATACACCAATCCCCAACCCAAATACTATTACCTAGAATTAACAATACTTAAGTGTTGATATGAAGTCATAAATCTTAGGTCACATGATAAAGAAAAAAGGAAATAAAATGAAGATATTTTATTAGTACAAGTGAATACATGCACACATATGTTTTTAACAAAAGAAGGAGGAAATACTTATGACAATTACAGCCCTTGTTTCTGCAACAAGTCATGTGGTCATAGCTGGTATTGATAACTACCTTCTTCTACTACCCATTCCGTGCTTAGCCTTCAGCATTCTATTACTTTGCCTTCAGCAAGCACCTCAGCAGGTCGAGATTTTTTTCCTGGTGGGGTGACTCAAATCTTTATTCCTAAAATGTCTGGGCCATTTATGGTTCTGCCTGGATTGGACTGTTTTAATTTCTCATTGACTTTAATCACAGGGCATAGTAATACTAAGAGACACTCTGTTAAGTGTGTAAGTCTTATTATAGCAATCTTAATACAGGAGATCTATTAATCTCCTGTATTCCATGCTAATCTTCCTTATCTCCATTGTGGAGTAGTAAACCGATTTCACCTGGATGCTCCTGGTCAATCACTCCAGTCAACACCGTAACTCCCTTGTTAGTCTGTTGACTTAGAGGTAGGAGAAAAGCAAAATGTCCAGGTGTCAATCTTAACTTCCAGTTTAATGGAATAATTGTTGTGTCTCCTGGTGGCAGAATTCCTCCCTCGGGAGGCCAGCTGAATGTAATGTTGCAAGAACAGGAAGCAAAGATTTTGCCAGTGATCACTAGGGATGTTAATGAGTAGTGAAACTTCCCTTTCCACCTCTTGATTCCTGGACCTGTGAATCCTAGCTATGGGAGAAACAGTACCATATATTGGACACTGATTCACAGCATACACAGCCTTCTAGAGAACTTTGCCGAAGTCTTGCAAAGTATTGTCAGCTAGTTGGCATTGTAATTGTGACTTCAAAAGGCCATTCCACCATTCTATCAATCCAGCTGCTTTAGGATAATGGGAAACGTTGTAAGACCAATGAATTCCATGAGCATGAGCCCAATGCTACACTTCTTTAGCCATAAAGTGAGTGCCTTGGTCAGAGGCAATGCTGTGTGGAATACTATTACAGTGGATAAGGCATTCCATGAGTCCATTGATGATAGTCTTGGCAGAAGCATTGTGTGCAGGATAGATAAACCCATGAGTAAGTGTCTATTCCAGTGAGAACCAACCGCTGCTCTTTCCATGACGGAAGAGGTACAATAGGTCCAATACAATCAAACTGCCACCAGGTAGCTGGCTGATCACCTCAAGAAATGGTGCCATGTCAAGGGCTCAGTGTTGGTCTCTGCTGCTGGCAAATTGGGCACTCACCAGTGGCTGGAGCCAGGTCAGTCTTGGTGAGTGGAAGCCCATGCGATGAACCCATGCATATCCTCCATCCCTGCCACCATGGCCACCTTGTTTATGGACCCAATGGATAATGACAGGGGTGACTGGGGAAAGAGGCTGAGTGGTGTCCACAGAACAGGTCATCCTATGCAATTGATTATTAAACTCCTCTGCTGAGGTCACCCGTTGTTGAGCACTCACATGGGATACAACTATCTTCACAGTTTTTGACCACTCAGAGAGGCCCATTTGTATACCTCCTTCCAAGATTTGTCACCAATTTTCCAGTCATGCATCTTCCAAGTCCCTGACCATCCAGCCAAACCATTGGCTACAGTCCGTGAATCAATATATAATCACACATTTGGCCATTTCTCCTTCCATGCAAAGTGTGCATCCAGGTGCACTGCTCGAAGTTCTGCTGACTGAGAAGATTTCCTTCACCACTGCCCTTCAGGGATGTCCTAGAAAGGGGCTATAGTGCTGCAGTTGTCCACTTTCTGGTGGTGCTTGCATATCGCGCAGAACCATCTGTGAGCCAAGCCCTAGTCTTCTCTTCCTCTGTCAACTGATCATAGGGAACTCCCCATGAGGCCATTGGTGCAGGCTATGGAAGAGAATGCGGGGTGGCAGAAGTGGAGACCATGGGCATTTGAGGCACTTCCTCATGTAACTTACTTGTGCCTTCAGGACCTGTGCAAACTCAGTCACATACATACCACTTCCATTTGATGATGGTATTCTGCTGTGCACGACTCGCTTTATGGTTAGATGGGTCAGAAACACCCAGTTCATGAAAGGCAGTTCAGGACTCATGGTGACTTGATGACCCATATCAAACATTCAGTTTCCATCAAAACAAACCCAGTAACAGGATAAGAGCTGTCTCTCAAAAGGAGAGTAGTTATCTGCAGAGGATGGCAGGTACTTGTTCCAGAATCCTAGAGGCCTCCACTGTAATTCACCTATGGGGCCCTGCCATAGGCTCCAAACAGTATCCCTTTCTGCTACTGACACCTCAAGCACCATTGGATCTGCTGGGTCACATGGCCCAAGTGGCAGAGAAGCTTACACAGCAGCCTAGACCTGCTGCAGAGCCTTCTCCTGTTCTGGACCCCACTTAAAACTGCCTACTTTTCTGGTCACTCAATAAATGGGCTGGAGTAACACATCCAAATGAGGAATGTGTTGCCTCCAAAATCCAAACAGGCCCACTAGACCTTGTGCCTCTTTCTTGATTGTAGGAGGGGACAAATGCAACAACTTATCCTTCATTTTCAAAGGAATACCTTGACAGGCCCCACACCACTGGACCCTCAGAAATTTTACTGAAGTAGAAGTTCCTCGAATTTTAGTTCAGTGTATTTCCCATCCTCTGGCACAAAAGTTTCTCACCAATAAGTCCAGTGTGTTTGCTACTTCTTGCTCACTGGATCCAATGAGCATAATGTCATCAGTATAATGGACCAGTGTGATATCTTGTGGAAGTGAAAGTGATCAAGGGTCCTCCAAATGAGATTAACATATACCAGAAAGTTGGTATATTCCTAGGGTAAGACAATAAAAGCTGGCCTTGGCAGCTGAAGGCAAATTCGTTCTGGTGGACTTTATAGACAGGAATGGAGAAATAGGCATTTGCCAAGTTAATGGCTGCATACCAGGTACCAGGAGATGTGTTAATTTGTTCAAGCAATGAAACCACATCTAGTACAGCAGCTGCAACTGGGGTCACCACTTGGTTAAGCTTATGATAATCCACTGTCATTCTCTAAGATCCATCTGTCTTCTTCACAGGCCAAATGAGAGAGTTGAACAGGGATGTGATGGGAGTCACCACCCCTGCATCTTGCAAGTCCTTGATGGTGGCACTAATGTCTGTACTCCCTCCAGGGATGAAATATTGTTTTTGATTTACAGTGTTTCTAGGGAGAGACAGCTCTATTGGCTCCCATTTGGCCTTTCCCACCACAGTAAGCCCTAACCCTACCAGTCAGGGAGCCAATGTGGGGGTTCTGCCAGCTGCTAAGTGTGACTATGCCAATTATGCATTCTGGCACTGGAGAAATGACCACAGGATGAGTCTGGGGACCTACTGGATCCAGTGTAAGTTGGACATGAGCTAAAACTCCATTAGTTATCTGACCTCCATAAGCCCCTACTTTAACTGGAGCACTGCAATGATATTTTGGTTCCTCTGGAATCAATGTCAGCTCAGAGCTAGTTTCTTGTAGTCCCCAAAATGTCTGATCATTTCCCCTTCCCCAATGTACAGTTACCGTGGTAAAAGGCCGGAGATCTCCTTGGGGAAGAATGGGAGAAATATTAACAGCATAAATTGTCAGCAGCATAATTGGGTCCTTCCTCAAGGGGACCTGGCCTCGCCTTCATTCAAGGGGTTATGGTTCTATAAACTGGCTCAAGTCTGGAAATTGATTGAGGGGCTGTGATTCTGTTTTTATAATTCAAATTAGTCTTTTATCCATTTTACCTAGACATGTTCTGCTTATATAAATTAAGTAGGAATGCAGTAGGCTTCTTATCAATTTCACTTCTAGGAACACTGTGGTTAATTAGTCAATGCCAGAGCTCTCCATGAGTCAGACTATTCTCATTGCTGCTTTGCCTCTGCTGTTCGTTACAGTAGCTGCACCCACCTTGCCTTTGACAGTTGAATGTGACCACTTGGCCTCTGCCATCTGGGATCCAACTATTCCCATAGTATTTAAATTTTGTAATTGAGTGACTGTGGTTCCCACTGTTAGATCCAATATACAGAGAGGAACAAATACAGGGCTCTTCAAAGATGCAGGCACTGCTTCACACATCTATTTTGCAAGGCATTGGCCAAAGGTATATCTTCTGGACCCTCCAAGCTGGGATGAGTAGGTCTAAAGTGACTAATCCACTCCACCAACCCATTCTCCCTAAGCCTTTAGAACCCTTCCACTACATTAAACCAAGGGAGATAAGGCATTTCCAGCTCACTCACAGTGGGCCGTCTTTTAATCCATATTTCAGCTAACCAAGAAAATATACTACTAGAACCATTTTTAATGCATACTCCCCACTTAGGGGGCCAAAAATCAATAAATTCAGCCTGATCCAATTCTATGTTGCTTCCACCATTATTCCACACCCTTAATATCCATTCTCATGCCTGGTTTTCAGATTTCTGCTTATATAAATTGGAAAACTCAAGCAGTTCTTTTTGAGTGTAGTGCACCTCCTCATGGGTCACATGTTCAGCCTCACCTCTAGGGACCTGCCACAACTTTAGTCTGGTTATAGGTCTAGAAGCAAACAGGGGTGTTGGGGGTGGCTCTTGAAGAGAATCAACATGACCTTGCCTGGCAACTTTCTCAAGGGAAGCCATCACTGTTGCCTCAGGAAGCGAAGGGTTTATCTTCTCAAACAAAACTTGAAAGGCTAATGGCAGCATGGGTCAGGGAGCGGATGCTGCCACTACTGGGGATGAGGAAGCTGTTTCTTCTGGTAAAAAAATGTTCATCAGATTTTACAAACTCAGTGTTCCCAGCTTCATCAGGGTCCTCCCACACATCCCTATTTCAAGTTGCAGGGTCTCATTCTTCTCCAATCAGTGCCCTCACTTTAACAGTAGACACCTGGCAAGGCTGTGCATGTACCTTTTGTTACACGTCAGCCACTCACATGAGAAGAACTTGTGTCTGTTTTTCCACAATTTTAGCTCTTTCTCTACAGGAGATAAGACTCTCATTACCTTGCAGATTTGAGGCTCAGTATCTGCTTCTGAAGCCAGGAGTTAGAATCCCTGAGTTCATCATTGTTTTGGATCACTGAGTCCACTGAACTTAGAAGCAACTAACCAGCTTCATAAGGTTCCTTGGTTCTCCACTTATGGTCAAAGGTATTACGTATAGAATCACTAATCTCCTTGACTCTCACAAGTGGTGAGTCTGGAATGTCAAATGCATTTATTTGCACAATTCTCTAAACAGTTCATGTCAAGGACTATCAGTGTGCTTCACACTATTAGAAGTAGAGTCCTTAGCATGTTTGGGTCTAATCATGTTGAGCAGCCAACTCCAGAAACCCCCAAACCAATGAAAGAACTCCATCCTTAATATTCTGAACCACTCCTGGTACCAAAATCTGTATTAGTCAGGGTTCTCTAGAGAGACAGAACTAATAGGTTTATATATATATGGTGAAGTAGTTATTTTTTAAAAAGTCCCTTCTACAAACAAATAAATATATATGTAAATAAGGGACAGCGGGAGAAAGAGAAATCTGTTAAGGTTCTGTGATGATTAATAGTGGTGCCAACTTGACTGGATTGAAAGATGCAAAGTATTGATTCTGGCTGTGTCTGTGAGGATGTTGCCAAAGGAGAATGACATTTGTTTTGACACATATGTATATACACATACAAACATATACACAAAACCTTTTGTTTTGAGACATATGTATATATACATATGCATATGCATATACACATACATATATGTGTCTATATTATATATACATGTATATATGTGTATATATATGTAGCTTTAGGCTAAAATTTTCATGCATTTCTTACATTTTTATTTCTTTGGCGGTCAG
>NW_012107975.1:778520-783013 GCF_000951045.1 Mandrillus leucophaeus | reverse complement strand
GTGACTTGATGACCCATATCAAACATTCAGTTTCCATCAAAACAAACCCAGTAACAGGATAAGAGCTGTCTCTCAAAAGGAGAGTAGTTATCTGCCTGTCTCTTATACACATCTAGATGTGTATAAGAGACAGCATATGTATATACACATACAAACATATACACAAAACCTTTTGTTTTGAGACATATGTATATATACATATGCATATGCATATACACATACATATATGTGTCTATATTATATATACATGTATATATGTGTATATATATGTAGCTTTAGGCTAAAATTTTCATGCATTTCTTACATTTTTATTTCTTTGGCGGTCAGTGGAACTTTATGAGGTTCCTTTGGTAGTGTTGCCTTTGATTCTGTCCTTCATACACACACACACAGACACACACACACATTATTACTAACTCACATGATCAAAAGGTCCCACAATAAGCCATCTGCAAGCTAAGGAGCAAGGAAAGACAGTCTGAGTCCCAAAACTGAAGAACTTGGAGTCTGATGTTCTAGGTCAAGAAGGGTCCAGCACGGCAGAAAGATGTAGGCTGGGAGGCTAGGCCAGTCTCATCTTTTCACATTTTTCTGCCTGCTTTATATTCTAGCCACAGTGGCAGCTGATTAAATGGTGTCCACCCAAATTAAGGTTGGGTCTGCATTTCCCACCCCACTGTCTGAAAACAAATGTTAATCTCCTTTGACAGCATCCTCACAGAAATAGCCAGAATCAATACTTTGCATCCTTTAATCCAGTCAAGTTGGCATTCACTATTAACCATCACAGAAGCTTAATAAATTTCTCTTTCTCTCTCCCACTGTCCTTCTTTATTTACATATGTATTTATTTGCTTCTAGAAGGAACTTTTTAAAGAATAATTATTTCGCCGGGGGCGGTGGCTCAAGCCTATAATCCCAGCACTTTGGGAGGCCGAGATGGGCGGATCACGAGGTCAGGAGATCGAGACCATCCTGGCTAACATGGTGAAATCCCATCTCTACTAAAAAATACAAAAAACTAGCCGGGTGAGGTGGCGGGCGCCTGTAGTCCCAGCTACTCGGGAGGCTGAGGCAGGAGAATGGCGTAAACCCGGGAGGCGGAGCTTGCAGTGAACCGAGATTGCGCCACTGCACTCCAGCCTGGGCGACAGAGCCAGACTCCGTCTCAAAAAAAATAAATAAATAAAAAATAATTATTTCACCACACTATAGATATCCAAATTGCTTTTTTATATTATTGATTTTTCCTCATTAACAATGAGATTTTTATGCCTACCTGTGTTATATGTATCTTTGCCTAAAATAAATAATAAATTAACATTCTTATATATTTTAGATCATATATATATATATATATATAACAGTTTCAATTTAGTTTAGCAGTTTTTCTACTCTTAGTAACTCTAAATGATGAATACATTGAGTTCTGAATGACTTACATTTATGTGACTTATACATCCTTTGGAAATCTCTAAATATTGTAGCTATAAAATAACTGTCTCTACCTCCCCTCCATTTGCTGAGGCAAAGTGAAATGAATCATCTACAATCTGTGCTGCAACTCAGAATTTATTTTGCAGTAGAAATAACCTTATAAATGATTGTTAGCTCCATAACATAAATAAATTATATAATATTTATAGTAATTTTGTTGATGGCCATAGGGACTTCAACACGATTTATAGAATCATTTTCTAGCCAAAATGTTTTTCACACAGTCAATTTTACTTTTGGAAACATAATAAGTACATTTGTAAATGGAATTTTACTGGACTATGATGAATGCAATAGATTTTGTTACATAGGAAATAAAATATATAAACACTTTATGCTTTGCTAATAAATATATTGTCATGCAATCAATTTATATTTACCTTTGTGTCTCCATAAGTACAGTAATAAATGTTAATTAATAAAATATCATAGCACATCAGGCCCTATAACAAATGAAGTTTGCATAAACTAAAGTTCTTATTCTCACTCAAATTTATATCAGAAAATACTACCTTTTGATAATTAAAAATACAGGGATCCAAATAATGTAGATACTGGAATTTAATAATTAAATGGTTAATTTTAATCACTCAATAAAAGTTACGTATTTGAAGCTGCTTTTGTATTATCATTTAATTTTACTTTTCATGGCAAATGCTACTTGTATATGTGGAGTACAGTATGATTTTTTGATGTATATTTATAATGTGGAATGATTAAATCAAGCTATTAAATGTTTCACCTCATATGCTTATCACTTTTGGTGGTGAAAACATTTGAAATCTACTCTTTCAGCAGGTTTGAAATATACAATGCATTATTATTTATTATTGTCACTATTCTATGTGACAGATCACTAAAGATTTGTTACAAGAAAACCCTTAGACAAATTAAATTTAACAATTTAATTGACTGAAGAATGAATGGTGAACCTGAAAGCCCCAGAGCCAGAATAAGTTCAGAGAGCATCGTGATTCCATGTGGTCAAAGATTTACAGACGGAAAAAGGAAAGTGACTTACATCTAATGCACATGAGGCACAGAAACTGCCATGGTTACAGCTCTATCATTTGCCTTATTCGAACACGGTTTGAACTGTTGGACACCTCTGATTGGCCTGAAACTCGGTGATTGGCACAAAGGCAAGTTACAGTTCACTATGTAGAGAGAAACCTTTAGGTCTAACTTAAAATATGTAAGGAGGCAGCTTTAGGATAAACTTTTCAGGCATTTCTTACATTTTTATTTCTTTGGGGGTCAGTGGAACTTTACTAGGTTTCCTTGGTAGTGTTGTCTTTGCTTGATTCTTTGTTATCTTTATATTCTTTGTTATTCTTTATATCCTTGCATTAGTATATTTGCATTTAAATAAGCAAATCCCTCCTTCAATCTTCCAGACTGGTTTTGACAAGTTAAAATATCGCTGTGTTAGATCTGTTGGCTGATGATAATGTCTCAAGGATTACAGTTGAATAGGATTAGATTGAGGTCCTGAGGCTAATGCTGACTCCACAATGGAGATTCAAGCAGCTAGCAGACTTACTTCCAGGGGCTTTACTGGATGTGGGTGCTGGTTGGTTTCTGGGTGGACTGGACTGTCACTAGGACATTGATCTGTGGGGCTGGCACTGAGATGAGAGTCATCTCAAGCATTCACAGATAGGAGGCCTCATACTAGGTATGCTGATGGCTGCTGCTTCCTCCAGATCTCTGAGAGGGCTCCTGCTGAATCACTAGATGGGTCCCTGGGCTGGCAGTACTACTTGAGTCTATGGCTAAGATGGGCTGGAATTGAGACAAAGGGTTGTTTTATGCCTGCACCCAAGACCAAGATCTTTAGGCTTGTCTTTGGAGTCATAAGTAGGTGTATCTCCCATTAGGTTAGTGAGTGAGCAGGCCTGTTCTCAGAGTGGGGTTAAGAAGAGCTAAAAACAAGCTGGGTGCGGTGGCTCACACTTGTAATCCCAGAACTTTGGAAGGCCAAGGTGGGCGGATCACGAGTTCAGGAGATCAAGACCATCCTGGCTAACATGGTGAAACCCAGTCTCTACTAAAAATACAAAAAATTAGCTGGACATGGTGGCGTTTGCCTGTAGTACCAGCTACTTGGGAGGCTGAGGCAGAAGAATCACTTGAACCCGGGAGGCAGAGGTTGCAGTGAGTCAAGATCGAGCCACAGCACTCTAGCCTGCTGACAGAGTGAGACTCTGTCTAAAAAAATAAAACAAAAAAAAAAAACAACAACAACGACAACAAAAAACCACCACCACTGACAACAACAACTTATAAGGCTATTCAGGATCCACAATGTGACTGAGGTCAGGACATCAGCCTGCAGGGCCACTACTGGATGTGCTTCCCTCCAGGTCAAATGGTAGATCTGCTTTTAGTTCTTTGTGAAATCTCCATACGGTTTTTTTCCACAAAGGTTGTACTAATTTATATTCCTACTAACAAAGTATAAATGTTCCCTTTTTATCTCATTCACACCAACAGGTATAGTTTTTTTTGACTTTTTAGTAATTGCCATTCTGGCTGGAGTTAGGTGGTATCTCATTGTAATTTTAATTTGCGTTTCTCTGATGATTAGTGATGTTGAGCATTTTTTTCATATGTTTGTTGGCCATTTGTGTATCTTTTGAGAAATGTCTGTTCATGTAGTTTGCCCACTTTTTTTTTTTTTTAATACTTTAAGTTCTAGGATACATGTGCACAGTGTGCAGGTTTGTTACATATGTATACATGTGCCATGTTGGTGTGCTGCACCCATTAACTAGTCATTTGCGTTAGGTATCTCTCCTAATGCTATCCCTCCCCCTCCCCCATCCCCACAATAGGCCCCAGTATGTGATGTTCCCCTTCCTGTGTCCAAGTGATCTCATTGTTCAATTCCCACCTATGAGTGAGAACATGTGGTATTTGGTTTTCTGTTCTTGCGATAGTTTGCTGAAAATGATGGTTTCCAGCTGCATCCATGTCCCTACAAAAGATATGAA
>NW_012107975.1:765478-777155 GCF_000951045.1 Mandrillus leucophaeus | reverse complement strand
AATGCTTGTGATTTTTGCACATTGATTTTGTATCCTGAGACTTTGCTGAAGTTGCTTATCAGCTTAAGGAGATTTTGGGCTGAGATGATGGAGTTTTCTTAATAGGGTTGTTTTTTCCTTGTAAAATGGTTTAAGTTCCTTATAGACCTTTGTCAGAAGCATAGTTTGCAAATATTTTCTCCCATTCTGTAGGTTTTCTGTTTACTCTGTTGATTATTTATTTTGCTGTGCAGAAGTTTATTTATTTTTATTTATTTTTTTTAGTTTAATTAGGTCCTATTTATTTATTTGTTGTATTTGCTTTTGAGATCTTAGTTATAAATTCTTTGCCTAGACCAAATTCCAGAAGAGTTTATGTTAGATTTTCTTTTAGGATTTTTATGGTTACAGGTCTTAGATTTAAGTCTTTAATACATCTTGAGTTAATTTTTGTATATCATGAGAGACAGGGCTCCTGTTTTATTCTTCTATATGCAATTATACAATTTTCCCAGCACAATTTATTGAATAGGAAGTTCTTTCCCCAGTGTATGCTTTTGTCTGATTGATGAAGATCAGTTGGTTTTAGGTATTTGTCTTTATTTCTTAGTTCTGTATTATGTTCTTTTTGTCTGTGTGTCTGCTTTTATACAAGTGCCATGTTCTTTTGGTTACTATAACCTTGTAATATAATTTGAAGTTAGATAAAATACCTGGGTATTATTTTTTGTGGCTATTGTAAATAAGACTGGGTTTTTTATTTGATTCTGAGCTTGATCGTTATTGGTATACAGCAATGCTACTAATTTGTGTACATTGGTTTTGTAACCTGAGACTTTACTGAATTTATTTGTCAAATCTACGAGTCTTTGGGAGGAGTCTTTAGGGTTTTCTTGATATAAGGTCATGTCATCTGCCACAAGAGGTAACTTGATTTGCTCTTTTCCAGTTGGGGTGCCTTTGTTTTTCTCTTGACTGATTGCTTTGGCTAGGATTTCCACTACTATGTTGAATAGAAGTGGTGAAAGTGCTCATCCTTGACTTGTTCCAGTTGTTGTGGTAATGCCTTCAAATTTTCCTCATTCAGTATGGATTACTTAAACATGGCTTTTATTATTTTGAGGAATAGTCTTTCTATGCACAGTTTGTTTAGGGTTTTTATATAAAGCAATGCTAGATTTAACAAATGCTTTTTTCATGCCTATTAAAATAACAATACAATTTTTGTTTTTAATTATGTTTGTGTTATGTGGTGAATTATATTTATTTATTGAATATGTCAAACAATCCTTACATTCCTTGGATGAAACCTACTGCATCATGGTGAATTATCTTTTAGATGTGCTGTTGAATTCAGTTTGCTAGAATTTTGTTGAGAATTTTTACATTTATACTCATAAGAGATACTGATTTCTAGTTTACTTTGTGGTGGGAATTTGCCTGGTTGGATATCAGGTTAATATTAGCTTCATAGAATTCAGCTGTGACACTGTCTGGTACTGGGTGTTTTTGTTAAAAAAATTTTATTACTGATTCAACCTCAATTGTTATAGGTCTGTTTAAGGATTTCTATTTCTTCGTAATTCAAGCTTTGGGGACTGTGTGTTACATTAAATTTATTCATTTCCTCTAGATTTCTATTTTGTGTAGGTAGTGGTGTTCATTCATAGTAGTCCCAGATGATCTTGTATATTTCTGCGGTATAAGTTATAATATCTCCATTTTTGTTTTTTGCTATTTTAATTTAATTTAATTATTATTATTTATTTTTATGTTCAATGTCAACACTTAAAAATAAATTTAGCAATTACTGATTTAAATGTGCATTGTATTGTAATCTGCTTGTGTCTATGGGCATACATTCTTTTATTTCAGGTTTTATTTTACATTCAAGGGATACATGTGCAGGTTTTTTACCTCGGTATAATGTGTGATGCTAAGGTTTGGGTTACTAGTAATCTTGTCACCCAGGTGGTAAGCATAGTACTCAACAGTTAGTGTTTTCAAACCTTGGCTCGCTTTGTCCTTCTCCCCTCTAGTAGTACCTCTAGTAGCCTAGTGTCTCTTGTTGCCATCTTTATGTTCATGAGTATCCAATGTTTAGATCTCTCTTATAAGTGAGAACATGTGGTATTTGCTTTTCTGTTCCCATGTTAATTAACTTAGGATAATGACCTCTAGCTGCATCCATTGTGCTGCAAAGGATGTGATTTCATGCTTATTTATGGCTGTGTAGTATCTCATGGTGTATATGTACCACATTTTCTTTATCCAGTCCACTGTTGATGGGAATATTGGTTGATTCCATGTCTTTGCTACTCTGAACAGTGCTGCAATGAATGTATAAGTGTGTGTCTTTTTGATAGAACACATATTTTTGTTTGTTTTTTAGATGTACACCCAGTAATGGGATAGCTGGTTTGAATGGTAGTTGTGTTTTAAGTTCCCTGAGAAAACTATAAACGGCTTTCCACAGTGGCTGAACTAATTTATATTTCCACCAACAATGTATAAGCATTTCTCTTTCTCTGCAGCCTTGCCAACATCTGTTGTTTCTTTGGCATTTTAATAGTCATTCTGACTGGTGTGAAATGGTATCTCCTTGTAGTTTTGATTTGCATTTCTCTGATGATTAGTGATATGAAACTTTTGTTCACGTTTGTTGGCTGCTTGTATTGTCTTCTTTTGAGAAGTGTCTGTTCATGTCTTTGTGCATTTTTAGTTAGTTAATTTGGTTTTTACATGTTGAATTGTTTTAAGTTCCTTGCAGATCCTGGATATTAGACCTTTGTCAGATGCATACTTTGTGAAAATTTTCTCCCATGATGTATAATGTCTGTTTAATCTGTTGACAGTTTCTTTTGCTGTGCAAAAGCTCTTTAGTTTGTTTAGTTCTCACTTGTCCATTTTTGCTTTCATTGCAATTGCTTTTGAGAGCTTATTCACAATGTTTTTTTCCCCTATAGTCAATTTCCAGAATGGTGTTTTTTAGTTTTTCTTCTTGAATCTTTATAGTTTGAGTTCTTACATTTAAATCTTAATCCATCGTGATTTTTACCTATGGCAAAATGTAGAGGTCCTGTTTCCTTCTTCTGCATATAGCTAGGCAGTTATCCAAGCATCATTTATTTAATAGGGAGTCTTTTCCTTATTGATTACTTTTTATTGACTTTGTTGAAGACTAGATGACTGTAGATGTGCTGCTTTATTACCGTATTTCTATTTTGTTCCATTTGTTTATGTGTCTGTTTTTGTGCCTGTCCCTTGCTGCTTTGGTTGCTGTAGTCTTATCTTATAGTTTGAGGTAAGGTATCGGGACCCTCCAGCTTTGTTCTTTTTGCTTAGGAGTGACTTGTCTATTCAGGCTGTTGTTTGGTTCCACATACATTTTAGAATGACTTTTTTCCCAAATTCTGTGAAAAATGATTTTGGTAATTTGATAGGAGAGGCACTGAATTTGTAGATTGCTTTGGGCAGTATGGCCATCTTTAACAACATTGATTCTTTCAATCCATGGGCATGGAATGTTTTTACATTTGTTTGTGTCATCTCTAATTTTGTACAGCAATATTTTGTAATTTTATTTGTAGAGATCTTTCACCTCTTTGGTTAGATGTACTCCTACATATTTTGTGTGTGTGTGTGTGTGTGTGTGTGTGTGTGTGTGTGTGTGGGTCTATTGTTAATGCAATTGCACTCTTGTTTTGGCTCTTAGCCTGAACATTATTGGTAAATGGAAATGCTACGGATATTTGTACATTGATTGTGTATCCCGAAACTTTACTGAAGTTGTTTATCAGTTCCAGGAGGCTTTTGGTGAAGTCTTTTGGGTTTTCTAGGTATAGAATCATATCATCCATAAGTAGTAATAGTTTTATTTATTCTTTTCCTATTTGGATGCTTTTTATTTCTTTCTCTTGCTTGATTTCTCTGGCTAGCACTTCCAGTACTATGTTAAATAGAGGTGGTGAGAGTGGGCATCAATATCTTGTTTCAGTACAGGGTAACTTTTTGATCCACTGCTAAAACTGATGTCAGTGGGCAGACCAAACTGCCAATGCTCTGGTGTGCATAATTTCTCTTGGACTCCTTGGCACATGGTTTCAATCACAGGCTCAAGGCCAAAGAGGGCAGTAGCCAAATTTGAACTCCAGTTCATGACTGGCAGGTTTGCCACTTAAGTATGCACTGGCACTCTCAAAATGACTCTCCTGGGTCCTGGCCTCCATTTCACAACCTCCTGCCACATCTGAAGGTTTCTACAGAGCCTTTTGGCTGTGGAGGTGTACAGAATTATTATTGTTGTGGGGAGATAAGAGCAGATGACCTCCTATTCCATCAACTTGCTTAAGTTGCCTCAATTAATGAAGATTTTAATCAATATCTTTCTGAGTGTCACATCACTGAAATTCTGTTTGTATAAACTAGTGACCCTTGACAGCAGATATATGTATAATTTTACATTTGCTTACATGTATATATTTTTCATATTGCACTATATAGTTTTGATAGACTTTATTTCTTATAGCAATTTTAAGTTCATAGCAAAACTGAGAGATATGTGTAGTTAATTCCCATACAGCCCCTGCCCTGACACATACATAGGTTTCCCTACTCTCAACATCCCTTATCAGGGTGGTACATCGATTACAACTGATAAACTTACATGAATGCATCTTTATCACTCAAAGTCTACATTAAGGTTCACTTTTGGTATTGTACATTTTATAGATTTGGGCAAATGTAAAACAACATGTATCTGCCACTACAGTATCACACAGAGTAGTTTCATCAGCATAAAAATCCTGTGTTCCCCTTTTCATCCGTTCTCTTCCTAATCCCTGGAAACCACTAGATTTTTATTCTCTCCACAGTTTTGCCTTTTCCAGAATGTCATGTAGTTGGAATCACACAGTATGTAGCCTTTCAGATTGGCTTTGTTCACTGTGCATTTAAATTTTCTTCATGTCTTTTCATGGCTTGCTAGCTCATTTCAATTTAGCGCTGAATAATATTCCATTGTCTCAACAGAGTATATTCGAAACACATTGTCTCGACAGTGTGTTTATCCACTCACATACTGCAGGGCATGCTGTTGGCCTCCAAGTTTTGATATTTATAAATAAAGCTGCAATAAACATCTACGTGCAAGTTTTCTTTGAAACTAATTTTTCTATAATATCTTTTTTACACATATTACCAAATTCAATGTAAAACAATAATTTTATTTGGTAGAGCTTATTTCCATAAATTTTTTTAAAAAACAAAATTTAATGTTAGTAAGCTTAAAAGTCATTTCCCAAGGACTCACGTTCTCTTTGTAAGAAAGTTGACAGTGAATTACAGTTTCTGACACCAAATATTGGCTTCTATTTGTTAACTATAAATATTTGCCATTTTATTAAATAATTTGTTTTTAATAGTATGCTTAGTAATGCACTTTACAGGTAAATCAACTTTGAAACATCTAAAATTTTAGTAACCTTTAGTGATTTTGCTTTTTTACTTTAACAAACTTACCTTTTTAAGTATAAATGGGCAATAATAACTTTAATTTGTTCATGATTTTTTTGACATGATATCTCCAGGGATTTTATTTTATCATATTTGGGTCAAGTGGCAACCAGTTTGCATCCAGTATTTACCACTGAAATGGTGACTTAAAATCTGTGGTGAAAAATAAACTCATTTGTTTCTTCATAATTGTTAGCTTCTATTCAAAGATTTTTAATGGTAGTGGTTAATGTGGAACTGCACCACTACTTAGTATTTATTCAGTAATACTATCATAGGAATTCTTTCTGTACTTAGATTCAGTTCAATTAGCAAAGTGCATATAGTACACACACCTTTCAAATTTACCAGTACCTATTAGTATGCGTTTTTGATTTTACAGTTCATACATTAGCTACATTGTGCATACAGTGCAGCTACATTGCTATAGCTACAGCATAGCAATAATACATCTTTTACCAAACAAAGGTATTCTCTTCTTGAGATCTTAGGAATAACTGAGATGTATCAAGAAGATTGTATTATTGGAGCCCCAGAGGTAGATGACAGATGTCATTTATAATCAGCTATATTTGTTATTAATGAACATTATTTTGCTGCTATATATTATTCTTTACCTAGTCTCCTAAATGGAAAATGGGAAAAAACCATAGTTTACCTTTTTAAAATTCCACCTTAATTTTTTTTATTTTAAAAACATGAATGACACTAGTGATGGGTTAAAAAGTAAAAGCTCCTGTTTCCAAGGTAACCAATCTGAATTAATAACAGCCCTACTTCTTCATGTTCAAGATATAATATAAAAGGTTCAATTTGTAGTTGAGAAATGAAAGCCAAATGGCTATATTTTAAAACTGGTTTCAAAATCTATTTAAATTTTAAGAGTTTAGGCTGAGAATTTTAATTTAGATTAGGTACTAATATTTCTTTCTCTGAGAAAGAACAATTACTGGTAAAAATTCACATTGAGATAGAAATGCCAATCATTTCTTTCAATAATTTAATTAGCTACACAACAGATTATGAAACAAGCATATGAAAATTATCAAATAAAATATTCTGGCAGAGAACTACCACTAGCACGTTCTCTTTAAAGATCATGTGATCTTCTCTTACTCTCATGCATATATTTATTAATTTCTTCATTTATTCTGTTTTTTTTTATTGTGCTCTTACATTTTATGGCAGAATCACAGAGGTACTAAATGGATGAATCTGAGGTTTCATCACATGAATTCTGATTTCTGAGCCTGAACTCTTAGCCTCTATGCTATAATATTCCACAGAATAGAGTGCAGAAGAGTGACTTATTATAAAAATTTACAGAAAGGTCAGGAATGATGCAGTAGACATGTTATTTATCAAGGCATCAATTCAGAGAAAGGCTGTAAAACTTCTGAGGCATATAGTTGACAATGACACTTAAGACAAAAGTAAATCAAAAGGGCCGGGCGCAGTGGCTCACGCCTATAATCCCAGCACTTTGGGAGGCTGAGGCGGGCAGATCATCTGAGGTCAAGAGTTCGATACTAGCTTGGCCAACTCGGTGAAACCCCATCTCTACTAAAAATACAAAAATTAGCCAGGCATGGTGGTGTATGCCTATAGTACCAGCTATTCAGGAGGCTGAGGCAGAAGCATTGCTTGAACCCAGGAGGCAGAGGTTGCAGTGAGCCAAGATCTCACCACTGTACTCCTGCCTGAGTGACAGAGTGAGACTCTGTCTCAAAAAAAAGGAAATTAAAAGATCTAATAGATTAAAACAGTAGGCAATTAATTAACACTATAAAATTGAAACTGGTAGCTGTTTTTTTTTTTTAGCTGTGAATAACTTTCAAGGTCAATGATGGTCAAAACTGAGTTTACATTTATATATTATATTATGTTATATTTATATATTTTATTGATATATGCCATTATGATATAAAATTACATATTGATACAAGCATATTAAATGTATAGTTTACCTTTAATGAGATTGTATGTGTGTGTGCATGTGCATGCCTATGTGTGGGTATGCATCACTGACTTAGATAATCAAATTTCATTTATATGACAGAGGTATTCTCAAGAAAAAACTTTAGTGTCAAATAGCTCAGTCAGTAATAATTAAGAAGGAATTCGTTGAAGTAAAGTTTGTAAATTTCAATGAAACACATTGATCATTTGTTCATTGAACTGGTTCATAAGTTTTACCATATATGGGAGATACCTGTTTCATGACCTATTTGGAGGGAGTGGAAGTGGGACAGGATAGTTAAATACTTAATACATTGATTAGTGATCACTAGCTAAATCCAATCCTGTAATTCTGAAACCAACATGAATGACTTGTGGACACTTTGACTGTGTTAATAAATGATATCAAGAGAAATGTTGATAAGATAAACAAGGTGGTTTGATTCTAAAGCCTAAGGAGGACAAGAGAGCTCCTCATATACATACGCCATGGTTAGCATCCCCTTGGAAACATTGTGATGGTTAATTTTACATGTCAGCCTGACTGGGCCGATGGATAATCAGAGAGCTGGTTAAACATAGTTTCTGAATATGCCTGTGAGAGTGTTTCCAAAGACATTGAATAGTACAAAAAAAGATGGAGGAAGACTGAATTCCTTTTCTGCCTGACCAGCTGAGTTAGGGCAATTATCTTCTCCGGCCCTCACTGCTCCCAATTCTCAGGTCTTCATTCTGGGACTGAGATCTCCAGCACTGGCTCTCAGATTCTCAGGCCTTCCACTGGCCTTCCTGGTTCTTCAGCTGGTAAATGGCAGCTCTTGGGACTGAGCCTCTATAATCATAGATCTCCTATTGGTTCTGTTACTCTGGAGAACCCTAACACACTTATGAAGATAAATGTTTCTGTATATCCACGATATGAAAAGTTGTTTCTTCCTGAAAGGAGATTAATTTATGAGATTTAAAAAAACTATATTTTTAAAAATTCTACATGTCAAAGCCTCCCTAGAGTACTGCCAACAAGATCCAGTAAGTAAAATTGTCCTAAAATGAGGTTCTTTACTATCTGAATGCTGATGGCTGGAATACCCATAAAACACCTTTACATCATATTGTTTTCTATAGTAAATAGCATTAAGCAGGTAAAAGAAAATAATTTTTTTTCATGTCATGGTAGGCTTTCTCCTTATATGTTTAGAACACGGATATTGGCTGATATAAAATAATTATCTACTGACTCCTTGAGATAACTAAATAATATTTAGAGGTCCTCATGTGGTCTAAATTTATATGACAAGTCTACCTATAAATAAATGTCCTCAGATCTACAGAGTGGTCTGAGAACAGTTTTCTTCCTTGATGAGAATTAAGAAATCTAGGCAGCACAATAATACTAACCTGTAAATTTTAACCCAGAATCATCAATTCAATGTATACTTTTTTCTTTAGTGTTTTTAATATTTAAAAAGTGTCCCCTGAGTTCCAATTGTTTGGTAAAGTGAGACTACCCATTCTATATTTCGAGTACGTCCAATTGTTAGAGAACTCTTCCTTCAGCAAAATTCTCCGTTAGAACTTGTCAGTTTTTCAAGTTTCATTCTGGCAATCGTCTAAATATCATCTGCACTTTCATCTGCCCTTTAAATCTTTTTCTTCTGGCTCTTTATTTTCTACATATGGACATGCCCAAAACTGGTTTTAATGTTTTTCTTTCAAGGAAATCTTCTGCTTTGTCTTTTCAGAGCAAAAGTGAGTTTAATTGGTCTATATTTTCTTAACAAAAATGAGTGTGTTTTTACCTGTACATGTACGGCCCTGAGCTGATTACTATAAGGCATACAAAGAGAATAACAAAAAATATTGGGTAACAAGGTAAATATAAATAAATTGATGGTAAATAGTAAAAGGCAGCAAAATGAATTAAATATGTTACAGAAAGGTATGTTATATATATTCAGAGGAGAGAGATGGAACCTTACTTTGGGGAAGGATTAACATAAGATATGTGGCTTAAGGAGATGAATCCTGAAGGTAGAGTAGAAATTTGATGGAGAGAAAGGTAGAATTAGATAGTATACCCATGGGAAAAGCTAATTTGATGGTGGGGAGTAGGACAAATACTACTTTAAGCTTTAAAATGTAAGAATACTAAAATGGAAAAGAGATTATTTTGGAGGGGTCCATTGCATTTGAAATAACAAAGAGGGCATTTTTATATCTATTTCAAGTTTTTGGTCAGCTCTAAATTGATTAATAATCATAAGTTAGACACAAAAGTTTGGTTTGTAAATAATAATAGGATTCTTAAGCCTCTGTTCATCTTGTTTCATATTTTTGCCCTTTCCTGCCACTTACAGAAAGACACATGTGGTACTTATTTATCCTATTGCATGTATAACAGTGGTGAAGTAGTTGAGATCAGCTCAAATAGATATCACGCATGATGTATTTTAATTACTATTTAATCACATTGACCCTCTAATAATATTGAAGAATATTTTTAACAATGAAAGTATGTTTAGTACCCTAAATATCCAGCTGTATGACTTGATCTCTAAACATTTACTTGTATTATTCTGAAATAATATTATTATGTAATATAATTAAGATGCAGATTTAATTTTAATTTCTTGAGAAATATTTAAGCAATGCTATCATTAATGTCCTGTATCTAATATAAGCTAATTATTACATTTATTATTCCCATTTCTATTCATTTTTAATAGATGCAATAAATATTCAAACGGAAAATATTTTTGATAGAAAAAGACATGCTGAAAATTGCCAAAATTTAATTTAAGATGAGCATCTTATCCCCTAATGAATAAAGCTTTTGAGGAGAAGAAAAAATAATGTTTAGCGAATATTAAGATATAATTAAAATACTAATATGTAAGGATTAAAAATAATTTTACTTGAAAATATATTTTAAAGCTACATATAATGAGAATTAATTCTACAAAACATTGGTTGATTTTTAAGTGTTTTAGATTATTTATTTTATATTAAAATTAATTATATGTATATATGTTTCAAATTGACAATAAAATGTGCTGGCAAGAATGTGAAACTGCATCTCCCACACATTGCTAGTAGAATTGTTAAATAGTACCACTCTAATAATTATTTAACTCATTCTTAATATTAATTTACAGTTACAACATGATCTAGGCATTTTAAAACTGAAAATAACAAACTGAGTTTCCACAGTCTCATACAAGAAAATTTCAAACACCCTAATTCATAATAGCGGCAAACTGTGAGCAACTCAAGTGTTCATCAACAGATTAATAAAGATCAAATTGTTACATATCCTGCAATGGAATACTACTCAGAAATAGAAATGAATTATTGATACAGGCAAAAGAATTAACAAACCTTAAAAATATTATATTGAGATAAAGGAGCTACCACTGAGAGTGATACTTCAGATTGATTGGTAAAAGAAATGATGAAACATTTTGAGTGATAGAAATATTCTACATTTTTTGTTGGTTGGTAGCTATTTGGAGGGATACAGTTGTCAAATCTCATGAATGTGAACACTTAAGTTTTGTGCATTTTACATTATATAAGTTATACCTCATAAAAATTACAACCAAAAGTTTTTCAATGCTACTTTCAAATTGGTTTACACAAAATGTAAAATATTCTTTTATTTGTATGAAAATGTTTTAAGGTTAATCATACCTCTACAATTTTGGTCATAAAGTAATTCTTCTCTGAAAATGTAAAACTGTTACATTAGAAAATATTTTTAATTAGCATGTCTGCTTTAAACAAAACAATAAACTTCAATGTGATATGAAAGAAAAATATTGACAGGAGCCTACATGTTAGATCTTTTTTGCTTGATAGTGACATTGCAAGTTTTCTTTGTAATTTGTTTCTTTACCAAATGTATTTATGATTTCAGCCTATGATAAAAATCATTTGCCATGAAGTAGATTTCATTTATTGGAAATGTGACTACTTCAGAAAATAACAATTTGGGTATGATGTGAATAATATTTGAATAAAATGAATAAATCAAACAAATATAAATGGAAACTTGAACAGTCATTAGTTCCAAAATAATTTAGTTGACTTCTGAAAGAGGTTTTAGTTAAAATCAGCCCCCTATGTTAGAAGGGTGGGTGTATTATTCATTATTTAATAAGATAAATATGTAATAGGAAATATATAAACTCTTACCAAATAGAAAGTCATGGGAGATACATACATA
>NW_012107975.1:757739-765428 GCF_000951045.1 Mandrillus leucophaeus | reverse complement strand
GGGGTATCTTTTTTTTTTTTTTTTTTTTTAAAAAAGCTTCCCCAGCAATTCTATTGTCAGTGAGTTGTAAATCACTGCTCAACAGAACCTCTTATTAAAGAAAGCTTACCATTTCACCTAGGAAATTAAAATATCAGAAGACTGTGTGAGCTTTGACTGACCTGGGCCAAATTCGGTACTATACAATTTATGATTATCTCATTTAGTGTAAGAGGAAAAATGGAATTAGCAAGTTGCATTTGTTGTCTTTTGCTATAGTGCTAATCAAAATAAGATTATTTTACAGTACACTATTTATACGTTCCATAAGGAAAATAATTTTTATGTTTGAGATATCACTGTTACAAATCTCTTTTTATTTAAAAAATTAAGCCTGCTTTCAGATTAATGTTTCTGTTAACAACAAAATGTGTCCCTTGGATGTGCTTCAATTAGATAATGTAGATTTGATTGAATTTTAACACAGACGATCATTTTTCTTTCCACAGAAGATAATAAATACATCCACAACCCTTATCTCCTCCATGTCGTAAAGCTTGGCAGCAGCTGTTGGTCAAAGCTCCTTCTGTTTACCCTCCTCCTCTCCACTGCAGAGTAAGTTAATCATGTAATCTCAGTAAGCCTTGGGTTTTCATGGTGATAATTAACAGTAATATTTATGATTCTTATTTTGAGTCTAATACTAAGATCCTTACACATATTAACCAATTTATTCTTCTAACAATCCTAGGCTTAAGTCAATATTATTTCAGAGATATTGAGCGACCTGCCCAAGTTTATCCAGTTAGTGAGCGATGATAGAGGTTTCCAACCCAGCGTAATTGGCTCCAGTCACTGAATTCTTAGCCTCTCCACCATGCTGTGTCCCTTGCCTGGTGGAAAGAAAGTAGTGCATGTAACAAATGAATTTTACTTTTCATTAACTTGATATACAGTTATGGAATAGTGGAATAATCCTTTGACTAAACTCTGCGCTTACTGTTGGGTACATTTAATCATATGGCTTTTAGGGTAGAATTAGGTAAGCTTAACCTGGAGCAGAAGTTGTGACTGCTTTAGATAAAATTCTAAAATTCTTTTCTGTTTAGGCCACTCTTTCATTTTTCACTACTTCTCTGAACATCTTACTGTTGGGGTTCAGCCTGTCCATTCCTGATACTTAGGGTTCATGTGGTTAAACATGGTTAAGCTTTTACTTTTCTAGTCTAAGATTTGGCAACCAAACTACAAACCACAATTTATTACTTTATAGACACTCATAGGATAGGAATCTATAAGTGAAATCAATGTGTGAATTAATTAACTAATTAAATGATTTGCTCACCTTAGAATAAAACCAATTAGCAGATTATTAGTCCCCTTAAAAACAAGTGAAATACTTCCTTAAAAATATGTTTGTAATCCAATTTATCTGCCCCCTTTCTGCTATTTTACATAAAATGGAGAAAGCACTTACCAGAATTTATTCCCAGTGGATTGATAACTAAGCAAGCTTGGAATAAAGTTCATGGTTAGAGATTATTTTGTTCACTCTTTTAAAAAACAGCTTTATTAAGAAAGACTTTAATAAAATGCCAGTATTTATAGTATATAATCTGATAAATATATACACATATGCATCCCATGAAATGTCCCCCCCAGTCAAAATTATGCAGTTTTTTTGTACAGTGTATACAATTTTTAGTGGATGCTTGTCTCAATTATGTATCCCATTGGACAGCACAGTAAAATCTTCTATAGTTAGGCGGCATACATTTATTCCTGCTCTTAATTACTTGCCCCTAAATCAGCTCCTATCTGTGCCAGATATGTGTTTGTGTGCACATGTATGTATGTGTTCACATGTGTGTGTGTACAAATGGAGTAAGGCTAATAGCACATACATTTATATTATAATTCAAAAGTTTTGTTAAACTTGGTATTTTTCCCTGGAAAGGATATTTTTGTCGCCTAATATTACATTTGTTTGTGATCTATAGCTATTTACTTTATTCTATTCTATTTTTCATTTGCTTGTCTGATATATATAGAGAGATTCCAATATCAGTAATACTTTTGATCCATTTTGGAATGTTTTAGTGTTTGGATTCTGAATAAAATTGTCCATGCCCATTGCAAGCCAATCAAGATAAGTTTAACACTTTTTTGCTAACCAAAAATTCTTTCAAAAAATAATATTTACGCCATCATATTCTATCCATTTGTTTATATTAAACCACCACTTATATACAGGAAATTTTCCCCCACAATGGAAACTGAACAAAATTGTTACAGATTTGAATAATTTTAATGTAAGTGAAACAATTTTATTAATGCAACTTTTGTAGTTTTGTATGTCATAAATAATAAATAAAAGACATAATGAATATATTTTAAATGATAGAGACTCTAACATGTCTTTTATTTATTACTCCAATGACAAATTTTAAATGTATCAAATATTCCCTGAAGCGTAGATAAATTTAATGTGATTAAATTCTAAGAGGAAAATCTTAAAATATACAAATATTTTATAAAGAAGTTGGCACACCATAGAAAATTTCCAAATGCATTCAATGTGGATATAATTTTCAAAACATTCTATTTATTTATCTGTGTCCTGCTTAAACTGTTTTCTATCCATCTTTTTCACTGGTCTCCCGATTGTTACTGCCAACACATAAATATAAACAGGAGTTTTAATTCTTGATGGTTCTTCTGTGTGTTTCTTTTTCTCAGCCTATTATCCTAATCCTTTCTTTGTAACTTTATTATTATTATTTTCAAAAGCCAATTGTGATAGGAGACATAGCATTTTAGATTCAGGTGGGGAAAAGATTAACTGGAATACAAAGAAAGCTTTCATGTGGATAATCTGAGAGAGAGGGAGTATGGGAAGAGAAAACAAAGATAGGTCATCTAAATGTGATTGTGACAGTCATGTTTAATGTTATCCTGATTACCACAGTGCATTTCAACCAGAGCAAAGATTTTTATTTGTTCAACACATTTATGATAAATAGCTTTGAGAAAGTTTGTTTATTTAAGCCAGTCCCTACAAGTTTTGTTTCATTTAAATATACTAGGGAAATGAAGGAGAATTAAATTTGAGAGAAATTACATAGGTCTATTAGAAGAGCATATTTGAGCATAAACTGAGTTTGAATTAAATAAATAAGAGCTTTATTTTCAATACGGAAAGAGACTCCAGAGAATTTCCTTAGGTTTTAGGATGTCAAGCAACAGTGAACTCTGATTGAACAAAACCAACTAGATAAAAATATTTTTAAATGAGCACCTTTTATAACTTTATGAATAAATAGATATTACTCTCATTGTATCAGTGTGCTCTGCATTAATAGCCGGTGACTTGAAGTGATGAGATAAAATTGCAAAAAGTATTATAGTAAGTTATAAATATAATAGAAGTGGTATACAAAGAGGTTAAATGAATGTGGGTCACTAATACAGAGAAGTGACATTGTTGCCCTCTTCCTTAGAATGAGGTTATGACAACAGCAGCAGCAACAATGAAAATCAAAATAAAGATACTAATTAATATTTATGAATCACTTACTATGTATCAGAAGCATTCCTGTTTTATTTGTGTTGATTCTGTTTTAAAATCTCACAATAATCTATGAAGTATTATTATCTTTAATCCATTTTAAAGATGAAAAAACACAGGCATAGTGATGTTACCTAACTTACTTTTACTTAAGATCTTGACAGCTGGGACACATTGAAGCTGACTTTGAGCCTAGGAAGTTTGGGGCAAAGTCTCACTCTAACGAAATGCATAAGTTTTTATTCCTTAGTTTCACAAGTCCTCTATGAGATCTCCTTGCCTTTGCATTGGACAGAATTTACTTCCTTGATGTTTTCACATGAGTAAATCTTCCTTTTTCTTCCTCATATTCATAACATTTGCATAATTCAAAATACATCTCTAGTGGCTTTTTTTTTTTTTTTGACCGAGTCTCACTCTGTCACCTAGGCTGGAGTGCAGTGGCACCATCTCAGCTCACTGCAAGCTCCGCCTCCCGGGTTCACGCCATTCTCCTGCCTCAGCCTCCCGCGTAGCTGGAAGTACAGGCGCCCACCACTACAATAGGCTACTGTTTTGTATGTTTAGGAGAGACCGGTTTCACCCTGTTAGCCAGGATGGTCTCGATCCCTTGACCTCGTGACCCGCCCGCCTCGGCCTCCCTCTAGTGGCTTTTATGTATTATGTCTTAGTGTCTTTCAATGAAAGCTTATGTACAGTCTACTAAGTCCATTCTACCACTTCAGACTCCTATCCCAATACTTTCCTCTAAACTCATGACCTTCTAATTATTCTGGATGACACCATGTTCCAAAAAATAGACACATGATTATCCACCACTTAAAACATTGATTTACAATATTCTTTCAATCTGTCATGTTTATTTCACTTTTCTGTTTATCAAATAAAACCCACTATTTAACTTAGTACAATTGCCAATCTCCTGTATTATTTTTTAATTACATTTGCCCGATTTGGTAGTTCCATTTCCTGTTCTAACTTATTGCCTTACCTATATCCTTATTATAGTACCTTTTTCTGTTTTGTTAATCATAAGAAAATAGGAAATAGATACAATTGAATATAAAAACTGACCATATGACTTTGTTCAGAAAACAAACAGATCAGGGGAAGTAAATAGAAAATACAGAAAATGACTCATGAATACATAAAGGCATAAACAATGATTCAGGTCACATTTCTAGTTATAGTCAGTTCTTACATACACAACACTTGCTTTTACAAAAAGGCCTTCATTCCAATACAATTGACATATTACAGAACGATTGGAGTATAATGCAAATTTTCTGATTGCTTATGTGCTCTTTCCAGAAGAGCATTAAATGAATGCAGCAAATTGCACTCTGCAGAACAGTCTCATAGAAATACAAAAAACATCCACACACATTTCAATTTTTAGATACCTTAGTTCATGTGTGCTATGAGTCACACCCATCCACATTAAAAATTAGAACTTTCCATATGATTCCAGAGACATCCCTCCCATCACTTCACAATAACACATAAGCTGCAATCATTCCAACACTCACCTCCAGAAAATTCAACTCTTTTCTAAGTAACGTACCGTATTAATTGTAGACTTCACGTTTGTGAACCATTTGACATGGATAAAACTATCTCACTGTGTTTCATTGTGTTCCTACATTTTTGTTTTCTCTGTGTCACTAATTAGATGTTTTAGTATATTTTTTTCAACCCCATTTTTCTAATAAGACCCATGACTTTTATTGGGCCATTCTTGCACAACATAATGATTTTTAGAACTACATACGTTGCATTATAGCAGAACTGACTGATAGGGTTCAGGAAATTGGTCATTGTTACCAAAAAGTTAGATGTCTAAATAATGCTATAGGTACCGCTATTTGAGGGGAATAAGCATAATTAAAGTATTAAATAAAAAACAAACATGAAAAGTAAAAAAAATAGACAAAATAAAACAAAAACAATCAGATGATATAAGATAATACTTATTAGGTCTGAGGTAGGAAAACAAAACTAACAAAAAGCAGACACATATGTGAATACACATATACACACACACAGAAACACAAATTACTTCATAAGAATGACACAAAACTCAGACAGTGTAAAAGTAAAGACTGACAAAATTAACAACTGAAAAATTAAATTCTCACATATGGCTCCATAACCAAAATTATAATACAAGAGATAAGTTGAAATGAATTAATTATAATAAATAATTAATGTGATGTAAAATCATTCAATTTTAGGTCAAGCAAAGGTTGAATGATATTTCATTCCTTTCAAATGAAAGGTTGGGGATATTTTGGGTTATATCCCCAAAATGAATGTAATTGGTTAATAAACACATGATAGAGTGTTTATGTTTATAGAAGACAGAAATGTAAATCTGTACATTAGTAATCAGGCAAAAGACAAATTAGCCAATAAAATGTTTTTTTAAACCATCAAATGAACAACTATTAAATGATTTTTAATAATTACTTTTATAAATGTCCAGGGATATGGGAACTCTAAATCATTAGCTTAACTACTATTTTTAACCAATTTTAGGTAGAAATTTGGTAGTGACAAATAAATTCTGTAATTATGAATTTATCGTATAGATGTAGTAGCACTTGTGTATAAATATGTAAACACAAGGTTTATGTTTCATCATTGCTTATAATGGCAACAGTTGTAGAAGGGGGTGTTTCATTAGATTAGTCTATATTCATACCCTGGAACATTATGTTTTTAAAAATAATCAATTAAATCTGTGTTTACTGATAATAGAAAGCCCTCCAAAACGTATTTATTATTAAAGGGAAACAAAACATATAAAATTCAAAGAGTGATACTTGATTTTTTGGGACAAAACTAAAGCAAATAAACATTGTTTATGTTTATCTAGTGTGGTAGGTAGAATGACGATTCCCCAAAGTTGCTCATGACTTAATCCCTGGAATCTGTTATTATATTATTTTACATAGTAAACAAGAGTTAAGGACACAGACACAACTGAGATTGCTAATCAAACACATTTGAAATCTAGGAGTTATTCTAGATAATCCTGTGTGCCTAATATAGTCACCTGAATCCTTAAAAGTGGAAGAGTGGTCTTTCTCTATTTTTTGTTTGTTTGTTTGTTTAACTGGAGAAGATGGTTATGTGAGAAAAATTAAACCCACTAATTCTGGGTTTGAAGATAGAAGAAGGGGGCCATGAGTCACGAAATGCAAGCAGCTGCCAGAAGGTCAAAAAGGCAAGAAAACGGATTATCCCCTGTACTCTCCAGAATGGAATCAGCCCTGCTGACGTATTTATTTTAGCTGGTGAGACCCATGTCTGAACTCTGACGTACAGGACTGTAAGACAGTAAATATGTTGCTCAGCCACTAAGGTTGTGGTAATTTGTTTTAACAACAATGCTTCTGAAAACAGACAATAGCCCAAAATAATATGCCAAACTGTGTATATATATAATATACTGATTGTTAATTGTTGTGTTCTATGGGAGTTGAAATAATATTGGGAGAAGTATCAAGGGGACTGCCATTTATTTATTACTTGCAAAACAAAGATAATAATAACTAAGAAAATAAATAGAAAACATTATAATTTGATATCAAATGAAAAGATAAGAGTCATTAACATAACTAATGTGTAATTGAAAATAGAATGATATAATATGAAGTAATAATTGTGCTTGTTCATATAAGAATTTTCCTAGCAGCTTAGTGTTTTTGGCCATTAAGAAACAACAGGTGAAGGCAACAAATCAAAGAGGAATATAGCACCAGTCTTAATGCCCTCATTATTCCTATTGTCATGTAAAACCACCTGATTTTGAAATATTTATTACATGATGCTGCCTTGGCTTTGTGCATTTTATGTCTCTCCTTTATGAATTCTTTTCCCATCTAGCAACTTACAATATATGCATTTCTTTTTCTTCTTCCAATAATAACTTTGAACATGGGTTTATTCATATTTCTTATTTCATCAACTTCATAATCAAGTACTTATTCTCGCAATGAAACATGAGAAAATACAGTTAATTCCTACCTGTCTCACACACCTTAAGACAATTTTGATTTTGCTGACAAGTTCTGGGATCCTCAGGAGACTAGAACTTTGTCCTTTTCATCCTTTTAAGTCTCCCCTCCCCTCCCCTC